>NC_056744.1:1604731300-1604896300 GCF_019279795.1 Protopterus annectens | reverse complement strand
TAAGAAAGCGTTCCTCTTCAGTCCTCTACTATCATATTTACAGGACAGTGCTATGATGTTTAATGTTCAGAGGTTGAGAGGTATGCCCACACATAGTACAGAAAGTATTGCTAAACTAGATTTATTAGAAGCACAGAACACCAAACATAAATCCCTTATATCTTCACTTTAAGTCATAGACCTTTCCTTCTTTCTTTTTCTTTTCTTTCCGTCCCTTCTTTCTTTCTTTCCTTGATGAAATGCAAGGAAGAGGAGGAGATTTACTGTTAACCAACTACTTTCTGCAAGCCTGTGTGCTAGGTGTGACATTGCAAACTGACTCTGACCAAGATCTTCAGCAAAGGACAGGGGAATGGAATACAAAACTGAAAGCACATGGGAGAAAACTGATTACGACTGTTATGGCAGCAAATGAGGGAAATTAAGCTGAGAAGTGAGACAAAAGGTTAGCAGGTTAACAGCTTCAAGTATCTGGGGGGGGGTGAAGAAAGGGGAGTTGAAAGAAAAGGTCAAAAACTAGAATCAGAGGGGCTGCAGCAACCCAGCACAGGGCCATGTATGATGGAAGAATGCCAAAGTAGCTAAAAAGTAAGTTGTGCAAAACAGAGATGTCAGCAGTAATACTGTATGGTACAGAAGCCAGGGCAGTAAAGGCAGAGCAAAGCATGAGTGGTAGGATGCACAATGTGGGACAGAAGAAGAAATGAGGACATTAGAGCAGAAGCCAAAGTAGCTCCAATTGCAGAGAAGGTTAAAGAGAACAGATTACAGTGATTCAGGTGCATTTGTAGAAAAACAGCAGACAGTCTGGTGAAGAAGATTTGAGACAGACAGGAAGTAGACAAGAGGAAACATGGACATCCAGCAAAGAGATGGATGGATTGTGTGGCAGAAGACCTGCAACACTGAGGCATGACTGTCGAAGAAGGTAGGAGAGTGGGACTGAAAAGAGAGAGATGTCGTCAGTTGACATGATACCCCAACCCCATGTAGAAAATAGAAAAAAAAGAGGTTTGATCATGATGATGATGATGTGTGCTAGGTGTACATCTGAGTTTAAACTGCCACAATTCAGACTGGCTATTAGTGCAAATATGTTTAGGTGGTCATGACACACTAATTGCAGTAGCTTTCACGCCACCACCCTACCATATATGCAACTTCTAGAGCTCAACTTTTTGAACATATCCAAGAACTTCATTCTACTGCGAAACATTAAACTGGCAAAGTATTTTTGCAGTTAGTCTTATACCCTCCTGGATAAACAGCCTCTCACACATAGGTAAAAATCCAACAAGATATGATACAAATGCAGGAACTTATTCAACCAATGATCTATTCTTTCTTCCCTTCTGTTCTCTATAAACATCGATAAACATCCACTTTCTTACCTTCTTCTTACTCAGATGACATGGTCCTCTACCACTCCAATCACTCCCTAATAACCATTATTATTTTAATGTACTTTGTAAAGATTACGTTGAATATTTCTGCACTGGATGATTTTTGAATATTTTTTTTGTACTGTGATTATGTTGAACATGTTTTTATTGAAGATCATGAATATTTTTGTATTGTGATATTCTGTGTGGAGCTTTTCTCCCTGGACTTCCGCTGAAGACAGGCAATTTTTGCCTAGTCGGACTTTCCCGGTAAACAAATGTAAAATAAATAAAAATAAATAAATCCATTGCAGCAAGATCTACAATCTGACTTCAGTCGCTTCAGTGAGTGGATTACTACTAAAAACCTCATACTAAATACATTCAAAGCTAAATCTATGATTTTTGGTACTAAACAAAAATGCAGCAGATCCAGAAAAAACTTTAATAAGCTATGATCACAACAACCATCCATTAGAGCAAATCTCTTCTTTCAAGAATCTTGGTCTCTCATTCAGTTTCCATGTGTATGTTGTTAATACACATTAAAATAACCCCCTACTTTTCTGGGTACAAAAATATTCTCTTCAATCTCGTACTCCATCAGATCTGCAAAAGGGAAAGAAATCCTACCTCCTCAACTCAAATTCAACATCCTTCTTATATCAGCAGCCTCTACTAAAATCTCCACCACTATTCAAACACTTGAAAACAAAATGTGTAGATTTATTACACACTACCCAATAAATAAACATCACTGTATTACAGTAAAAAAGGCAAACTGGTTCCAAGTTAACTAAACAGCAGGCCTGATCTTAGGAGCAAAACTCTTCAAACTCCAACATGAACGTACTCTCCCTTCTTTAACCTCAAAATTAATAAGACACCCCCACACACACACACACACACACACACACACACACACACACACACACACACACACACACACACACACACACACACATACACACACAACCTAGGAAAGTTGAACCACTCAGGCCCTAAAACACAAATCTCACAGTTCAAGCTACATATCTCTACCATGCAATCTCAATTCTCAGGCCCAAACTATGGAGTCCCTCCAACCTGAAATCAAAGATTCATCCTCTTATTCCAAGTTATATTCTTTAGTAAAATCATATCTAGTTAACCAAACCGAACGTATGTGTTATCCCTAAGGTCACATCACTTAACTCTTAACTATCCACTGTAACTCAGCTATGAAGGTCATCTGCTCCTTTTCACAGCTCTAATTTATTTTACACTAATTTTCTCAAATGTATTAACAATTCTGTACACATTGTAAATTCATTTGTTGTTTTCACTATGCATTAAAAAGCATAACTGTACCATTGTACTGTTTTACTGCCACATATGTGTTTTTGAACTCTTGTCTACTTTGTATGCCTGGTCAGTTTTTGACCCTTGTCTGACTGAAATTGGTCAGAATGGATATACTGAGAAAATCCCAACCAGTTCAGGAATGAAATCAAAAATGGAGCACAAAAAACGTTTCTTAAAACACTTTTCCCAAATCAATCAAAATTCATCAGAACAAGCAACAAAATTCACTGATAGTCAAACACCAAATGTCAGTACTGGGTCCACCCAACACTTCCTTATCTTTGTTAATCGGACTGCCACAGCCCTGATTATCCCATTCTGTTTCTGTGACCTCTGCAAGCACAACTAGATTACAGCATACAGTGGTCATGGAACAATTTCTTTGAAAATGCCACAGACAGCAGAAATACATCCTTCACTGTTCTAAAGCCTTCCATTTCCCCAAGGTGCACCAGCTTCTGTGTTGATTGCATTATCTCATTTCGCCCACTGGTCCTCTGGAAGTTTATGCTCTAATTTCCAATGAGTGCATCCTAAGCCTTTTGATAAAACATCAAGTTAAGTGCTCACTGTTCAGAGTTTGGTGACTTCAGCCAAAGATCTGTAGTGCATCTAAACTGAAATCCAAAGCATCCACTGCAAATAACTGAAACATAAGTACATTTAAAGCCTGTATTGCACTTTGTTAACTGTACTTATTTGAATTGCTACTTCATTTTTGCTGACTGTGTCTGCATTTTTTCCGCACTTTGAAATTCTGTACTACTACCTTATATACCATAGGCTAGATTCAGACTTGCTGAAACTAGACTGTTTGGTATCACTGTGCTCTAAACCAGCCAACTTACATTAAGAGGGCCTCCCTGCACCCGTGTGACAGAAGTGTGTTGCTCAGGTTCCATCTGAGTTGGGGATTGCTGGAAAAAGGCTCAGTTTATGGCTTTCCCATTTGGAGTTTGTCGTAAACTGTTGAATTTTGCCTATATTTAAGTCTCATATTTGCAAGAGTTTGCTCTGAGTTAACTGGAGCTGCTCAGAGTTTGGTGACTTTAGCCAGAGATCTGGAGTGCATCTGAACTGAAAACGAAGGCATCCACTGCAAACAACTGAAACATAAGTACATTTAATGCCTGCATTGCACTTTGCTAACTGTATTTATTTGAAATGCTGCTTCATATTTGTTGAGTGCATCTGCATTTTGTATGCAATTTGAAATTCTGTATTAATTCCTTATATAGCATAGGCAAGATTCAGACTTGCTGAATCTAGCTGTTTGGTATCACTGTGCTCTAAACCAGCCATCTTACATTAAGAGGGCCTTCCTGCACCATTGTGTCAGACGTGCATAGCACAGGTTCCATCTGACTTGGGGATTGCTGGAGAAAGACTCAGTTTAGGGATTTCCCATTCGAAGTTTGTCGCAAAACTGTTGAATTTCACCCATATTTAAGCCTTGAATTTCTGATGTCCTGCACATCGTGCAACGGGGGTTAGCGCTGCCCTGTATAGATGCAAGCACTTGGAAATTTAAATAGATGCAAGCACTTGGAAATTTAAATGTTCTCTAGACGTCTGTCAGTAGAACCCTCCCAAGTCCCCTGTTGCTCTCCAGGCAACTCAGCTGCACACTGAGCAGCATCGTCACAGCTGTCATTCCTACATCATAAACTGATCTAACTTTCCCACTCCCCAGCAGTACTATGGTACAATCCACCACAGATAAACCAGGAATCAAATCGCTGTAAAACCGTGTGTCTTTTATTTCGCACAGCAAATCAGTTCTCAGTGCCTCGGCTAACAAATAGCCTTTACAGAGTAACCCTTCCTTTTATACAAAAACAATCAATTACACAATTATTGAAACAATTACACAATAAAACAATTAATTGACTAAAAAAATTCACAAAAGAGACTTTTTATAAAAAACAATTCCAATTACACTCCTTGTTTATGCCTTTTGGTTGGCATGTATTATATTTCAATATAAAAATTGATTATTTTTTTCTCAAAAAATACTTGATACTGTCTCCACATAAAAAACTAGGCCTAATTTGCTCCAAACCATTACTTGTAGACCATTAAGATCCCCTTGATGAACTCTATTGAAATGCTCTGCCACTGGGCTTATGAATTTTTTTATTTTTAACATCTCTCACATGTTCCTTAACCCTTTCTGCCAAGCTTCTCTTACTTTCCCCAATATAATAACTACCACAGGGGAACTTTAAACTATAAATTATTCCTGTGCTTCTGCATGAAAAAGAACCCTGTACTTGAAATTTTTTTCCATTTATAGTGGGAAAAGATTCCACTACATATTTACAAGTGGAACAACTCCCACAGGGCAATGTATCTTTCATACTTATCTCCTCCATTCTTTGTTCAAGAGTTTTTTTTATAAACCCTGTTTACTAAAAAATCTCTGAGGTTACGTCCCCCTTTGATAAGAAAAACTGAATTTGATGTTACTTAAAGATGTAACCTCTCTCTTTACTATATTCCAATAATTACGTATTAGTCGTTCCAGTTTGACAGAAAACAAAGTGTACTTCGAAACATGAAAAAGATTGTTATCTAAATTCAACCTGTGAGATATTTTTCTCTTACCCCTTATATGTCCCTTAAAGTTACCCTTTCTCTTCATGACATTCTCAAAACTTTCTCCTACTAAATTTTTGTCATAACCCCTATTCAAGAACATTGTTATTGCCTTATTTATCTCCAGTACACATTCCTGTTTATCACTACATAATCTGCTTATTCTTAGTATTGCCCCATAAGGGATAGATACCAGAGTATGTAGACATGTAACATTTGGTTTTGATGATCGAACTTCCTATATATACTAGTTTTTATTTTTCCATTATTCAAACCTTCAGTAGTAATGTCCAAATAGTTAACTTTGATGCCTTCCTGTAAACCATCAAATCTCATAAAAAAAAATATTATTATTTAAATATTCAATAAATGATTGTACCATATCCTGACCTCCCTTACAAATAAAAATAAGGTCATCAATAAACCTGAAGTACCTCTTAATATGTGCCTTGTAAAAGGTACCTCTATAAATATGTATATTTTCCAAGAGGCCCATAAAAAGATTAGCATACATGGGGGGGGGGGGTGGAAGCCACCACCATGGCTGTACCTTGGTACTTTATACTATGGTATAAACCGGTCATTATGGATGGTCACATTCCCACCATTTCTCCAACCAGTCCGATTCACTTGGGCATCCTGAGAAAATATAGTAATTGCTTCATGTATACTGACAACTTCTTAGTCCTGAAACAAACAAATGCCATATGTAAGAGATGTAATTACACTATCAATGTGGAAACAATCCTCTCACGTAACAAAAAACAAGACATCAAACAGATTGCCAGCTCAAGTACTTCACCTCTCACACAAGTTCAGGACACAACACATAAACCCACATATGCAGAGGTACTCATTAGAAGCCAAAACATCAGAGACCTCCAAAGAGCAAATTATCTGCACACACCTCAACATGTATAGAGACCACTGCACATAACACACATATCAGTGTCCAAACAAATAAGCCCCTAAGGAAAAAAACACCTCAACACTTAATGTCTTGGTCATTGGAGACTCGATAGTTAGGCACACAGATGTCCCCTTTATCAGGCATGCTGGACAAGGAGAACATAAAGATCGGCTGACTATCGGGTGCCAGGATCTGTCAGATCATGCATGCACTCAAGTCACTCAACAACAAATACTGTTATGACTCTGTCATAGTCCATGTTGGAATGAATGACTTCAGACATACCTCCTTGGACTATATGAAGGGAGAGACATAACTGAACTCTCATATTATATGTCTCAGGCAGGTATGACCCTAGCCCTAAGTAGCATTATACCTTCACCCAGGATGATACCACAATGTACACAAAAAATTCAACAATTGGCTTAACTTCTGTGTCAGTCCAGGAGGATCCAGTATTTGTCAGTCTAGGAAGATATAGTCGACAGGCCACACTGCTTTGCCAAAGATGGTCTGTACCTATCTCCCCTAGGCTTTCAGATACTGGCCAAGGTACTCACCTCCCCATAGTGTCTTTTTTAGGCAATGTCAAAACAACATTTCCAACATAGCAAAATCCACTCGAGACAAACTCAAAGTTCTGCTGCTTAATACTAGAAGTCTAAACACGAAACTGCACTCCCTGGAAGCACTCCTCACTTTGGAAAATGCTGATGTCTGTGCAGTCACTGAAACATGGTTCAAGGCCACGGTAAGCACCCCAGCTGTGCAAGGCTACAATACCTTCCACATGTTCAGACCTCAGAATGAGCATGAAAGAACCAAAGGTAGAGATTTATCCATCTTCATTAAAGCAAAATACACCTCTAGATTGGGCAAACAGTATGACTCTCTTGAACTATTCCATGCCCAATTAACTCTAGGCAAAATACCCTACCACGTCATTGGTAGCTATAGGCCCTCATCCATGAATGAAGAAAAGCACAATACCTACCTGGACTTACTGGAGTCACTCGCCATACAGCCCAACACCTTAATCATGGGAGATTTCAGTTATCCCTCCATCGACTGGTTAACATATGTACATAAGCTCAAACATGTTTGCCCAGATGATCCTGGACTTTGTCAATGCCAATGTCCTGGAACAGACAGTCTGCACCCCCACAAAGAGCTCTAATGTCCTTGACATAGTACTCACCAACATGGGTGGTCACTGCTCTGCCCCTGTGTGATGCCCTCCCTGGTAAGGTTGTACCATAAATCAGTCTCGTTGGAAGTAACTATTGGACCCCACAGCCCTAGAGAAGCAATAAGCCTAAGTAACATCTCCAGAGCAAACTACAGCCTACCAAGTGATGGTATAAAAAGATTTATACCCTATGCAATCACAGATAATAAGGATTCCTATACAGACATTCATTTATTTTATTTTATTTTACATTTGTTGAGATGTACACAAATGTTCTATATAATCAACTTAGCAACAGTATAGACTCTGATGTACCTAACCAGATTAAAAACAGGCCCTCCCAAAAAAACAAGACACCTTGGTGGACATCTAGTATAAACTGATTTTATAACAAAAGAAAGAAAGTGACGTCCAAGAACAAGAGGCAACTGCCTCTGCAGAGGAAGAATTCCTTCCACAGACTGAACCAGCAAATCACAAGTCTTGTAACATCCTCTAAAGCTAATTAGGAAGCTAAAATAACATCCCTAGCCAAGGACAATCATAGGGCATTCTTTAACTATGTCTGAAATCTAAAAGGGAATGCCCTGCTCTGTGCTGAATTGGTAGTAGATGGTACCACTCACACTATACCAGAGGAAATTGGCAACCTGCTAGCTGACAGATTTGGCACAAACTTCACCCCCTATCCCCACTAGCCATATTCTAAAGCATACCTGACACCAGACCAGTTATATACCTAGTATCTCTAGAGATCAAGTCATATCTGCACTCTCCAAGGCTAAAAACCCAGCCTCAAATGGGACCAGATAACATCCCAGGTTGCTTACTAAGCAATCTAAAAGAGGACCTAGCTGACCCACTTGCCATTCTTTTTAACCACAGCCTGAGAACTGGCTTTGTACCAGCATGATGGAACAGCAACAGTTATCCCCTTGCATAAAGGAGGGCCATCAACTGACCCTGGGAACTATAGACCCATAAGTCTAACCAACCTAATTTGCAAGGCCATGGGAAGGATCATCATGGACCTTTTCAACAAGGACATAGGTGACCTTCAAATTCTAGACCCAACCCAGTTTGGCTTTGTTAAGGGTAGATCATGCTTATTTAACCTGGTAGACTTCTTCGAGAAAGTTACCAAAGCCCTGGATGAAGGTATGACAGTGCATACTGCCTATCTGGATCTAGCCAAAGCCTTTGAGACAATCCCCCATAAAGGTAACATTGAAAACCTCTCCCAACTTGTTGTTAACCTTCACATCACTAGATGGGTGGCTAATTGACTCACCAATAGAAGACATACTGTCAAACTTGGTGATTCTACCTCTACCAGTAGACCTGTCACCAGTGGCATACCGGCATACCACAAGTACTGGGTGCTTTACTATTTGGAATCTATTTCTTGTATGTCCAGGCTAAAGTAGATGGCCTTTGGCTTACTACATTCACTGATGATCGTAAACTAGGCACAATCACTGAGCCCCCCTCCCCCCAATGATGTTAACATATTGCAGGAGGGGAAACACAAACAAATGACTGGTGTCAAAGTCAAAGTCTAAAAATAAACGCAAAAAAGTGCACTATTATCCCATTTGGCAAAGTGGAGTGGAATTCCCACTAATTACAATATTGACAGCACCCCTCTAAGTTCAAACCCACTGGTGCAAAATCTGGGAAGATAGGTCAACAGCAATCTGAACTTTGACCAGCAGGTTTCCATGGTGGTAAGGAAAGCCTTCTACATTGTGCATTTCACAAGTAAAAGCATCGCATCCAGGTCTAAGGATGTTATAACCCCACTTTACATGACCATAATCAGACCATTAATAAAGTACAATGCTCCCTTCTGCATGTATCTCACTAGACACCTGCAGCAACTGGAGAGGCCACAGAGGTTTCACGAAGATACAGGGCCTCCAAACCATGACCTATGACTGAAAGCCCAGTCACTGTACTCTGTATCAAATAGGCTACTTAAAGGTGACTTGTGCCTGGCCTACAGGGTAGTCTCTCACCTCGACCTGAGGGAAATGCTGTACATCTGCAAATCAAATGGCACTAGAGCCACTCGCTTTAGGGATCTCAACCTTGCTAGTGACATTAACAGAACATGCTGGAGAGACAAGTATGTCTTCCAGAGTTTACCTCCGCTCTGGAATAAACTTCCAATTCATGTGAAGCAGAGCTCCTTAATGACCCTATTCAAGCACAACCTGGACAAATGGATGAGTGCCCTCAAATTCACCCCTGGGGTAGCACCCATCTCCCTCATGGGCAGGGGTAGTTGGTGCTGATCTGTAAAGTACATCCATTTAACCAAGGGTAATTGAGGCAACCCAAGATTAACATGGCTAGGCTTATAAAGGCTCTAGGGCCACTAGCCTAGTAACCTCCTATGAGCCTATGAACGTATAAGAGTTACTAAAGAAGTGTAAATGGCACAAACTAATCTTTAAAGTTGTAAAATTCATTAGATTCTAAGTCCTAATAACCATATTTCCAAGGGGATAGCTAGGCATACTCAAGAGAGTACATTTTTTTCTGAGCATCTTTTGAAAAGTTCAACACTGAAAAAAAAACACAAACTGTTTAGAATTGTGCAAACAAATATTTACATTATTGAGGTATAGAAAGAATGCTTGTGTGAAAGGAAACCATAGCTAATAATTGCTTCTTATTGGTATAAAGGGTACCAGTCAAAAATAATGTGCCCTTTCATATATATCTGGAGATAGCATTTTGAGAGTTGAGTACATTTTTGAAATGATAGGTGAGTGATAGGGGAAACAACATTAGGTTTTGTACAAATGTAATATCTGGCTACACCCCAGGCATGGCCAACAGCTTGTGTTCACCCATAGTAGTAGAAACAAGTGCCGGGGAGTTTAGGGGGTGTGCATGTGGATGGCTGCATGTCAGTGTGTGTGCCTGCCTGGGAGATTGCAGTGAGGAGGGGCTAGTGAGGGGATAGGGTAGGTCTGTGTGTGTGTGTGTGTGTGTGTGTGTGTGTGTCCGTGTATACATGAATGTGTATATGGGGGAGTTCTCATACCTGCACACATTACTAGACTAACAAGTGAATTCTGCAACATTGTTGAGGGAACACTAGCCTCCAGGGATACCCTGCATATCATGCCTTTAAGGCACTTAAATTTGCGTCTTTCGGCTTTTCCCAGTTAGGGGTCGCCACAGCGGAACTCCGGTCCGCTAACGATTGGCAGTAGATTTTTACATACCGAGTTGCCAGCCCTGAAGCACAACCTTCAACGAAGGTACTCCCATTCACACATGTCTCCACACAGAAGACGCTTTAGCTGAGAATCGAACAGGACAACATCTAACTGTGAGGCGACAACGCTACCACAGCACCACCACCACAGTTCCTTTAAGGCACGTAAATAAAAACAAAAATAAGAAAGAGGACATGGGTTGGGGAATACTAGCCTAAAGGAACTAAAAGGAATGTAAATCTTGTACTTTGCCATCTCAGACAGAGCATATTAGTCCTTCACACAATCACCACTATATATCGGGTCTATATCACAACGTCGAACTAAAATAAGTTTGAACGTTGTAATATCGAACCCTAAAGTCCGAAATTCAAAAATAGTGAAGCCACGGTACATCAATTTTTTTCTCATGGAAAAAAATCGGTGGGCCATTTTCAGGGTTTGCTATTTCCTCCACTGTGGTGCAATCTCGGAGTTGGTATATTTAAGTAGGGGGTTGTGGGGGGCACAGCCCCCCACATTGGGGGGTGTTGGGGGCAAAGCCCCCCACTTTAGTTTAAGTTTAAGGTTTATTTTATATTTTTGTCATGGAACAGTGATTTTTGTCCCTGGGGAAAAAAATCGCTGTTCTGTGTTTTCATTATTGTTGGGTTTCGGACTTTAGGGTTCAATATTGCAACGTTCGAACTTATGTTAGTTTTGACGTTGTGATACAGACCCAATATCAGGGTTGCTTCAAAATATTAACTCAATGTTTATTTTAAGAAACATGCAAAGTAAAAGGGGGGAGGTTTTAAACCCCATATCCTAAAAACAAAAGCCGCAGCACTAACATATAACATTAAGCAATCAGTTAATGTAATTAGGGTTATTTTACATAAAAAGAAATATGAAACTCCTATGTCTGATATGAACTGGTAATTGCAACAGTCCATGAGTTATAAGGGCAGTAGTAGGAGTGTGTCCGTGTTGGGGAGACTTCGGTACAAAGTCAGATGAAAAGGTAGATGACACCAGGAAGAATATTTAAACTATTACTGGGACTTGGTTAAAATTTAATAAAGCAACATATCTACCATCCTTATATATTTTACAACAATAAAGGGAATGAAATACAAGTGTCTACCATTATTTACTGACAGTAAGAATCTGTGATTTATGAGGGCAGGGACAAAACAATATAAAAACACAACTCAGGGACAGGTAAAGGTATGTGATGGGCATATGTATGTTTGAATGAATATTTGTGTGTGTGTGTGTGTGTGTGTGTGTGTGTGTGTGTGTGTGTGTGTGTGTGTGTGTGTGTGTGTGTGTGTGTGTGTGTGTGTGTGTGTGTGTGTGTGTGTGTGTGTGTGTCTGTTTGTGCGTGCATTTATGTGTGTGTGTGTGTGTGTGTGTGTGTGTGTGTGTGTGTGTGTGTGTGTGTGTGTGTGTGTCTGTTTGTGCGTGCATTTATGTGTGTGTGTGTGTGTGTGTGTGTCTGTTTGTGCGTGCATTTATGTGTGTGTGTGTGTGTGTGTGTGTGTGTGTGTGTGTGTGTGTGTGTGTGTGTGTGTGTGTGTGAGAGTTAATGGGTGGGGGGGGTGACTGTGCCAATGTGATGCATGGGCTACCAGTATTAACTACCACAGAAAAATGCTGATTTGCACTCACAATAGTTAAGAGTGATTCAGCAGCATGCAAATTAGCTGATAATGATGTATTTCCTCATTGTTGCTAACATGCCTAAGAAATGCAAATTGCTGCATTGTGTACACATGCCCTTTTTACCCCAGCTCTTCAGAGCTGGGGATCTGTCCGTATCCCCAGGATGCTTTTACAATTTGTAAAGTAAATATGAATAGCAAATATTAAACAAAAATAGATAACACCAGATAACTTAATGAAGGGGTGCAGGGGAATCCCCTGCATGGGGAATCTCTGGAGCTTTGCTCCCCAAAATAAAAATTAAACTTAGCATTCCACTTTCAGTTCCATTTTTTTTAATTCATGTGAAATATGAGTTATTTACCTTGATATCATAAAATTCAACTTCAACCATCTGATGTACTTTATATTTTTGTTGATTTTTTTTTCAGTATTTTTTAAATTAGCACATTTCTGTTCATTTTTAGTTCATAAGTGCTTAACTGGTGGGGTACCAAACACATTTATTTGTTTAAAAGAAAGACAGTAATGCTAAAAAGGAAATTAGTATTACATTTACATATGTTTTTTTCTGTTATAAGGAAGCTATCTCAACCTGTTAAGAGGCCAATGTGGAACACAGACCTTAACAATGTGTGACAAATGGTCAAAATGTGGAGCACCCTTTTTTCGCACTGCATGAAACGTGCCATTGCCATGGATCATGGTAGAACATCTATAAAATTCAATAAAACACACTTCCCAGATCCAAAACCTTTATTTGATAATCTGCAAATACCATAACCACACCATAAGTAAATGAAATAGCACTTTACAAAAATAAAAATCAGATTTACTACATTTTCTAAACAGACATATTAGAGATGCACTTTAAATATTGCTCCTATAACCTTAGAAATATTGCTAGAACAGGATCTGTCTTGGCATTCAGTTTCTCTAAAAAATGGCAATTACTCTCCGAGACGTAGTAGGGGGACAAGCAGCACAGACACTTTAAATATTGCTCTTATAAATTTAGAAAGTTGCTAGAATAACAGGTCCTGGCTTGACATACAGTTTCTGGAAAAAAATACATACTAGGGGAGCATGCAGAACAACAGCGACACTTTAAATATTGCTCTTACAAACTTAGAAATATTGCTAGAATAAATGGCAATTGCTCTGAGATATATTAAGGGGACAAGCAACACCAACACCAACATAGAGACACTTTAAATATTGCTCTTATAAGCTTACAAATATTGCTAGAAATACAGGATCTGTGGTGGCACACAATTGCTCAATTACTTTCAGACTTCAAAATCCTAGGGGGATAAGCAGTACAAAAACAAACTTTAAATATTCCTGTTATTCTAGCAACTTTTTAAGTTTATAACAGCATCTGTGTTGGCATACATTTAGCTCTGTTTCTGGCAGACTTCAGAGACATACTAGAAACAAGCAGCACAAACCTACAGACACTAAACATTGCTCTTATAAACTTGGAAAGTTGTTAAAATAACAAGATCTGTGCTTGCATACTAGTTCTCAAAGAAAACACTTGCTATTGCAGCTCAAACACTTACCTTTGCCAAGGTGCACAGCAACCGTTCAATATGCAGTTAGCCAAAGACTCCAGCAGCACAAGTAATCCACCACGATGACCACGGCACAAACTATGATGATCTCAGTAGTCCAGCAGCAAGCAGCAGCAAAATAAAACCTCAGCCCTTCTGTTCTGGCCACTTTCGAGTCCCGATGTCTTCAATCCGCACTTTCCTTCTCCCCATGTCCACAACATGCACCTTCCTTCTCCTGATGTGTTCAACACATATTCCGCTCCTTCCCAGACGTCTTTCCTGGAGATTAGACCTAAAACATAAAATCCCTGATTCCGGGAAGCCTTTTGCAAGTCATTATTTTGGCGCGAAAAGGCTTACCAGAACGTAATTGGCTAGTACTGGGAAGCTCTCATAGGCTCATGTCCTCCTGAGACTCTTTACTTGATTGGCTCATAGAATGCATTCATGATTGGCTGTAAATGCGGCCTACGAGCCAATAAAAAAACTGTGGCGCACAGCCAACGCTGTGTAATGCAGAAGGACAGCAGAGATTTGCATTGGTTTGTATACCACAATGCCGACTGGCAGTAATTGCGGTACACAAACCAATCAAAATCCTTGTAGCAGAGCCACAGCTGTTCAATGCGGAAGAGCGGAACGGTTGCTTCGCTTGTCTTAAATGTGGAGCGTTCCGCACAATCCACAGCACTTGGATGCTCAGAGCTTTGGTATATTTGTATGCACCAGGCAGAATGTCGGTAACATACCAGGATGCAAAGGGCTTTATACAATGAGAGCTGAACTAACAGGAAAATAGAAACTCAGTTTATGGGCTGCTGAAACTGATGACAAATCAGACCCAAGAGAAAGAAGAGAATCAGCATTTGCCATTTCAGAGCTTAGGGGGCAGGCGGTGCAATTCGCTCTCACATATTGCAGGAAGAGTGTCACATGGCAGAGAAACAGTTATCGGTTTGTCTGTCCTTGTAAACAACAAAACACTAACAGAACCAGGAAACTGCAGACATGTATTACCTCATTTCTGGGCAAGATAAAGGCAACACTATTATATGCAAGATTAATATTCATCCTGTAATAGAATGCCTTGGGGAATAAACACCTGCATAGTTTTACCAAAGGCAATTCATGGCAAATTGACCTGAAAAATCTATTTCTATGACCAACTAAAACTAGAAACAGACAAATGTTCCTCAGCCTGTGAGCTGTACCTGGATTTCAGTAGTCTTCAAACCTGTATGTTTGATTGTTAGAGAAGGCAAAGAAGTGGAGTCTGGTTGAAGGGCTGGAGTGGCACAGAGGGTAATGGGAAAGAAGAAACTGTGAAATTAGTGAGGTGACCATTCATTCTTGAAACTGATGTTCTCCGCACTTGTGTCAGATGTAAGCAGTGACCATTAGACTACAAATCAGTCTGCTTGCAGATGACACAATAAATACTCATACCCTGACAGGGTAAACAAACATAATTAATCATTAAACAAAGATGCAAAGAGACTTGAAAGTGGTATGGATACTGTAATTCAACACCAACCAGTGCAGTATATTGCACTCTGTTAAAGCAAAAGAGTCCAGTATAACTCAAGATGCAAGAACTGGAAAGAGTTATGTAGAAAAGAAGCTTTGATATTACCCCTAAGCCATAAACAAACCATACTGTATGATGCCAGCAGGAAAGAGACTATGGAGCATACCCAGAGGAAATGAGTCAGAAAATGCAGAAGTCATGTTCCTGCTATACACGACCCTGGTCTGACCACACCTCCATTACTGCAGACTTCTACTGACCATACAATGTCAGGGATACAACAGTGCTACAGACAGGACAGGGGAGGGTACAAGAGGCTGACCAAGCTACAGAAGCTTCAAGTGTGCCCACTACAGCATAGAAGGAAGAGGGGAAACATGACAGAAAAACACAAAATCACAGTTTACAGGAAAGAAGATGGGAATTAGTAAGGTGTAAATATTCAAGTGCAGGGTAGTGTCATGGCTGACTACAAAAAGAGCGTCTTTTTTTATTAAATAATGAGAATGTGAAATTAACCTTAAAAAAGAACCTGGTGTGCGTGTACGGGTGTGCGTGCGGGTGCGCGTGCGTGTGCGGGTGCGCGCGCGTGGTTGTGCGTGCGTGTGCATATGCGTGTGGGGTGCGTGCGTGTGTGTGTGGAGGTCATACCACAGATCTTTAAAACTGAATAAGGTGGACCAAGACTTAATTATTCATTGCCACGTTTGAATCACTGTTACTAAGTAGCTTGTTCCCCAGTCTATATATTCAAAGTGCAGAAAGTTCCGTCATCTCTCTCTCTCTCTCAATACCGATAACATTTTTGCCATTTTTTTACCTGAGAACTCCTTTTCCTTAGTACTCTACTACTACATTCCAGTTAGGTTCAGGTTAAGGCTCCCCGTGGCCATCAGGTAAAAAAAAAGGATTATGTTTCCTATTTGCTGTTAACATTCTATTCCACTAGAAGATGGATACGACAACTAAATGCATAGCAAACTGGGTGAGCATTTAGCTAAAAAGAGAGAGCCAAAAGTAGAAGAAATTTTGTATGTAAAGTGCAATATACAAATGCAAGCAATAAGAACTCATGACATACTCGTCTTTTTTTCTGATGTGCTGTTTTATCAGGACAGGCAACGGTAGCCACCCAGCGGTGTGATCATGACACTAGATCATTGTCATAGCTAATGTGACACTCTGACTCTATGTGGAAAACCAGAAAAAAGAGGTTGTGGATGGATGGATGGATCTGGCTGAAGTTTTTCTAGAAGGACTTGTAACAGTCTTATACCTTCTTCCCATAACTCTGTTACAGCTGAATCTATGATACCCCCACCTAGATCAGGTCAAATCGAAACCAGTAAGACACACAAATTGCAGCCAGGAGGAAAGGTGCTTTTTATGATATAGTGGGGAGTTCCATGGGTGTAAATGAACAGACAGTTTTGCTTTCATTTGTTAAATCATGTCTGTCTTTATGGCAGACTTTTTAATGTAGGAGGATGTGACCAAATAAAGACATCAGCATGTGACACATCCCTGGCCACAAATCATGAGCACTTTGTCTAGATTTTGATTGTGGCCTCTGCCTCGAGTCACCCCACATCTAATTCCACTGCAGCCCATCTCAAGGCGCTAAGAGAAGATCTTAATACAGTTACTCTTTCTGTACATTGACAATGATAATTTTACTTACGCTGCCAACAGAAATAGGACTAATGTGCTCACAGTCCAGTCCAGTCTGTATATTTGATAACTGTTTTCCAGACTAATAACAGCAAAGAATGTATCACTTTACCCACCCTTCCCTTTTCCAAAGTATAGTAAAACATTTGTTAGCAGTTCCACAACCTGTAGAAAATTCTTATCATCTATATAAATATCATTATAAAACAAAACCGAACAGTAAACCATGGCCAAACATAATAAAGCGCAATATGCTAGAAGATATTTTATGGTACCAATGTCAGGTAGATGGCAACATAATCATAGGTAGTTTTATGCATATGGTTATTGAGTAACCTAGCTCAGTTTTCCCAAAGCACTGTCTTTCTAAGTGACTTGCTCAACATCATACAGTAGGCAAATGGTGGCTAAAGAAATCAAACCCTGTACCATAGGAAGCTGTTCATAAGCTCACGGCCTTAATCCTGTGTGCTATTTGCTAGACATCAGTGCAAAAATGACACAGAGTTACCACACTTCTTCACAATGCCTCACACACAAGATAAACTGCAGATGGGATTACTCTGTTGCAGACAGGGTTTGTGATGGATACTGCAAGCTATCTGTTAATACTGCAGGCAGTGAGCAGTTGTGTTTAAAAGGCCACCTATCCTTAGATTTACAAACAGTGTAATATTGTTGCCTACTACTCTGACAGGCTAGATATCACCATTATATTCTTTTTTTCAGTTGGTGCGTGGTGATACAAAATTAAAAAAAGAGTGATTACCTACCCCATCCATGAAGTGCAGCACAATGTCACTTTGCAGTTCCATAGCACTTAAGTCAGTTCTTCATATCTTTATGGTACTTGCTGTCCTAACTCCTGTCCTTGCTACCCCTGTAAACTTTCACTGAAAGAAAAGCTACATGCACAAGTGATAATCCGCACCCTGTTGTGTCTTAGTAACCACAGTACAACATCAAGCATCAGAGAAGGTGCAAGGTCACACAACCTGGATCTATAGGTTCATAGGTATGTACTAGGCTATTGGCCCTAGGGCCTATATAAGCCTAGCCAAAAAGGTACCCTGGCTTTCTCCACCCAAGAAAATTATTTTCCTGTGCCCCTGTCGAGCAGAGTTACAGAGTTGATCCCCGTGTTGAATTTCCTATTTCCCATCCAATCATCAAGATTTTTCTTGAAGAGTGCTAATGAGGAGCTTTGTTTGATATAGACAGGTGGTTTGTCCAGAGTATGGGAAGTCTCTTGGACAGGAATCTACCCATCCAGCACGTTCTGTTTATTGTGGTGACAAGGTTTAGGTCCCTAGAGTGTGTCGCTCGGAGGAAGTGGGATTTCTTTAAGTGGAGCATGTCCAACAGCTCTGGGTTTGACACAGCTTTGTATGTTAGGCAGAGATTGCCTCTGAGTAGGCGATATGCAATGGAATAAAGCTGGAGTTTTTTGAGACGGTCTGCGTAGGGCATCTGTTTGAGGCCAGTAATCCTCTTTGTGAGGTATTTCTGCAGCCTTTCCAGTTGTTGTAGATGTCTTGTGAGGTATATACCAAAAGAGGCGTTGTACTCTATAATGGGTCTAATGAGTGATGAGTAGAGGGGAACAATTACCTCTTTTTTCCTGCATGAGAAATCTTTTGTGATGAGGTGTGCCACGTAGAAGGATTTCCTGACTACTGTGGCAATGTGATTATCAAAGGAGAGACTACTGTCCACCTGTGTCCCACGGTCTCTTATCACACTTTTGGTGTTAAGTAGACTACCACCTATGTGGTAGCTCATGGGTACAAAGTTTTTAACAAAGGGGATGACAATGCACTTTTTAGCATTGAGCTTGGGGCCATGACTTTGACACCAGGCATCTGTCTCAGTGAGGCCCTTTTGTAGGATGTGCACATTGTTAGGAGTTTCAATTATGGCTCCTAGTTTGCAGTAATCTGCGAACTTCATTAGCCAAAGACCCTCTGTGTTAGCCTGTACTTCAGAAAAGTAGATACCAAACAGGAGAGGACCCAGGACTGAACCCTGTGGTACTCCACTTGTCACTGGTCTGAAGTCAGATTTGGAGTCTGCTACTTTCACAGTGTGGGTTCTGTCAGTGAGCCAGTTGGCAACCCATCTTGTGACATAGGGATTTATACCTAATTTAGTGAGTTTATCTATAATTCCAGAGTGGGAGATGGTGTCAAAAGCCTTGGTGAGATCTAGATAGGCTATGTGAACCACCTTAGCCTCGTCTACGGCTTTGGTGACTGCTTCAAAAGAAGTCTATCAGGTTTAGGAGACATGATCTGCCTTTTACAAACCTGAACTGGGTGGGGTCCAGAATTTGGAGATTACCAATGTCTTTGTTTATAAGTTCCATGATGATACATTCCATGGCCTTGGAGACCAGGCTCATTAGGCTAACGGAGCGGTAGTTCCTGGGGTCCATGGTGGCTCCCCCTTTGTGGAGTGGGATAACTGTCACTGTTCACCATTCAGTGGGCACAAAGCCTGAGGTGAGGCTATGACTGAACATGGTGGTTAGGTGGGGTGCCACTTCCTTCTGTAGTTCATGTAGAACGCAGCCTGGGATGTTGGCAGGTCCCATGGATGCAATGTTCTTGGCTTTGGAGAGTGTCTTTTTTACCTGTGCAGCCGTGATTACAGGAACTTTGCATTCTTCCGGTATAGAGATGGGCCCTTTAGGGGGTGAGAGGGGGGTAAAGTTAGCACTGAACCTATCTGCCAGGATGTCAGCAATATCAGTTAGTTCTGTACATTTAGTGCTATTGTGGTGTAACTCAGAGCAGATCTGAGTGTTGCCATTGAGATTCTTGACATAGCTATAGAATGCTTTGTGGTTGTCTTTAGAATCAGTGGTGATTTTGTTTTCGTAACTAGCTTTAGAGGATTTTGTGAGGGATCTCAGCTTCTTACTGAGGCTGACCAGGGTGTTCCTCCAATCATGAGATTTTACTCTTTTTTTGCAGCAGTTTCTTTCTTCTGTTGTAGAGTTTGTTTATGGCAGGGGATGACAAGATTGGCTTCCTTTTTTGGAGGATAGCATCTTGGTTCTGTTATGGATAGCATGATCCATGCACTCTTGTAAGTGCTTACAAAGTGCATTTGTGTAGGATTCAGCAGTTATACCTCTATTGTCCGTCTGCATGGGTGTTGTGAAGTTTGCCACTTCTGTCTTAAGAAGCATGAAGTTGGCTTTGGAGAAACTTTTTATGGTGGCTTCCCTAATGGGGGGGTGTGGATGTCTAGGGTGATTAGCTTGTGGTCAGATCTGACCAACAAGGAATTGACCTTTGGTGTGGAACACTGGTCACCCATGTTGGTAATGTCCAGGTTTAGGATATTGCTGCCCCTGGTGGGGGGTGTGGATAAGTTGATCCAAGGCATTGGAATTTATGAATTATAGAAAACGTTGCGCAAAAGAGTTGGTACATGAGTAGTTTTCCCAATTAATGGTGGGGTAGGTGAAATTGCCCATTATTAGGGTGTTGGATTGTACCCTAATATTTTCCAGTGTATCAAGAAATGAGGAGTGGGAATCCTGGGGCATGGTGGGGGATCTATAGCAAGTTACAATTTAGATTGCGGTCTTGCCCAGAGTTAGTTGCACTTGGATAATCTCGGATGCATTATGCTGAGCAACTAGTCTGGAGGGTGGATATCCTTAATGAATATGGACAGGCCTCTGCCTTTAGTGTTTCAGTCAAGGTTAGGTGGCCGAAAGATGTGGTATGAATTATAGCCTGATAATGCAGGGGTGCTCTCTGGAGTCTTGAACCAGGTCTCTGTCACTGCACAGATGTTGATGTTCTCCATTTTAAGAAGTGCCTCGAGTGAATGCATTTCGAGGTTCAGACTTCTAGCATTGAGTAGCATTACCCTCAGATTTTGCTTGCTTGTACCTGTTACATTGGTGAATTTGTCATTTGACCCTTGCCTACAAAAGGCACTATAGGGGTGGCAAGAGCCTTAGCCAGTATCCGGAATCCCAAGGGCGACAGGTGCAGGCCATCTCTGGCAAAGCATCATGGTCTGTCTGTAGCATTACCTCATGCTGCATATGGTGTGACACCATGCCAGGTTACATCACCTGCTCCTGTTTAGTAACCCTAGAACCACATCAAGCACCAGGGAAGGTGCAAGGCCAGAACACCTGGATCTACGTACCACTACATCAGGCTGCATATGGTGTGATACCATGCCAGGTTACATCACCTACTCATGGTTCGTAACCTGAGAACCACATCAAGCACCAGGGGAGGTACAAGGCCAGAACACCTGGATCTACGTACCACTATCTCAGGCTGCATATGGTGTGATACCATGCCAGGTTACATCACCTACTCATGGTTAGTAACCCGAAAACCACATTAAGCACCAGGGAAGGTGCAAGGCCAGAACACTTGGATCTATGTACCACTACCTCAGGCTGCATATGGTGTGGCACCATGCCAGGTTACATCGGCTGCTCCTGCTTAGTAACCCCAGTGCCATATCAAGCACCAGAGAAGGTGCAAGGCCAGACCACCTGGATCTATGTGCCACTACATCAGCCTGCATATGGTGTGACACCATGCCAGGTTACATCACCTACACCTGCACAGGTAACAAATACACCAGGATATTCTACAAAAATCCCCCTTCCCTCCCCAAATCTGTCATCATATATCCATCCTGTGGATACAACAGGAGAAACAGTGAGGAAAAAAAGGCAAAAAAGGCTTCAAAGAAACCGCATTTAAAATTTGTTAGAAGTTTATTCTCAACTCTATATTTAAATACTGAAGTCCTTATACATTTAAAGTGCTTTGTTAAACAGTATAATAAAAGCTGAGTTGAATTGAATGTCTGCCACTCCTGCTTGCAGACATAATGACAGGAAGGAAAGAAGGAAGGAAGGAAGGAAAATCTGTAGCTAAATTGCCCCATATGGGAAGTAACAGGAGGTGGAAGGCAAAATGGCAAAATTTCATTACTCACATTTCAAAGTAGCCAGGAGTGGAGGAGGGAAAGGAAGTGAGAAGGTTATCAGATGATCATAATGCTTCATTGGCTGGGCTACAGCCAATCACATTGCAGATCAGTCTATATGCTTCCTGTTATCTGTACGAAAAATGCAATTCACTGACGGAGAAAAGTAAATATGAACAAATATGTTTCAGGACTAGTGAAAGGAAATTTCTTTCATAGAACACAAATCATTTAATTACAGTAACTGATGAACAGACACACACAACACACAAGTGCACATATGTGTTGACATCTCTTTTGCTCACACAGGCACATTCATATACACTATACAGACAATATGCACAACAATTTGCTTGACTTATGAATTCTCTATCTGAAGAGCAGCCTGTTTAATTCTATACCACTCTGGTAGCAGCATCCACAGATGCTGCCAGAGTCATTTTATATTTCCTGTACCCTCCCATCTGAGGAATCTATGCCTGTTCTGTTGTCAACACGGTTCCTCTGACTAATAGCCGACTAAGAGACATTGAACGCTGTCAGACATTATCACATTACCAGCAGTATATGTACTTACTTCTGTACTAATTTCATGACCAGCTTGTTCCTCATCAGTCCAGGTGGTGGATCATATGTCCTGTTGGGAAAAAAAACATATGCATAACTGGGCTAAAAGCTGTGCTTCGGAGATGCAGTAAAATAATAATCAATTAATAAATCAATAAATAAAAGTGCTACACACTTTGAGTGTAGAAAGAAACAAGAATAAGTTTCAGAAATTCACCCTCCAACTCCAACAAAAAATGTTAGAATGACAAGATATGGGGTATACTTAATCTGTCACTACAAAACTTATCTGAATCATGTGTTATAGTGCTCTATGCTTTTTGCAATAAAAATTCATTTTTGATGTTTTTCTGTAATTTTTAATCAAGCTGTCTGTTAATCTTATCTTCTTCCAGTGATGGTCCATAAACCTTATTACTGGGAAGGTTATAAACTTGTCACTTATGCAGGTCTATGAGAGTGGTCTGTGACTTACCTTACCAGTCTATGTGGTGTCACCTTTGCTTATGGTCCAGGTAGGGTCTCCCTTGGCAAACAAGTCTGGGGTAAGAGCGGATCAAAAAATGTTAAACAAAAGTGACCCCAAGTATAATCCTAATTAAAAGTGAAAGGATCCTGCAGGACTAAAGCTTTATGAACCCCCCACTCCCACCCATATTACGTGGTACCATCTTCTGGGATCACCAGCTACAAGGTCAGGGGTGGAGGATCAAGTGTGCTGATAGATGGATGGAAGAAAGGCCTAAGCCAGCAAGGACTGATTCATGCAGCATTGACTCTGGCAGTGGAAACTGTCTTTAAGTAGGTGTAATATCATCTTACTGGCAGATCTTTTGGCTTTTTCCGGTTAGGGGTCTGAAAAATTATATAGTGCTGCTTACTGCTTACTGTGATGGATTTGAAGTCTTCTTAAGACACTCAGTCTTGCTGGCTGGATTCTGCTAAAATTCAAAGTCTGGTTATATTTGCATTCACAGTCTGTTGCATACAGAAACTTGCAGAATATACACTGATGAGAGAATATACTTTGCAGCATCAACTTTAGAGCAGTAACAAATAACTTTTTATAATAAACCAAACGGACTAACTTTGCAGCTTAAAGCACTGTTCCAACTTTACTTCTCATATAGTACAGATGATGTGAGAGATATAACATTTACCTCAGGACAAATGAGTCCCTACCATACCTCTAACATAACTGGATTCATACAGCTCTTTATATACAATTTTAGTCATGCATAAACATATACATTTCCTCTTGATATTCTATTTTGGAGAATTGCTCATCCTATAGAAACAATACTAATTGTTGCAGATGGTGATGCAAACTGCTGACTTGATAATATTATTTTTAAGCTTCCTTGTTTAACAATGTCTTGTAAGAGACCAGTTTTTCTGACAGTGTGAACATCCTGTATTCTATTTGGATCTTTGTATAAGAACATCTGTTCTTTTGCCAATGCTGATAAACATGTCCTGTTTTCCATGCAGAAAAACATATTTTTGAGGAAACACATTGTCACAGTGTCATTGCCCATTCTTTAAAAGCAGATTTTGCATTTTTACTCTTGCATACATCCTGTTTTTAAGTCTGTAAGGGAAAAATGTCCATTCAGCAGGTTCCTTATTTTCCAAACCATGGTCATTTAGTATGAATGCTGATCACATATTACTAAACTCTGTTTCTGCATTTAAGCAAGCTTTTTCTTTCAGCATATTTACAACAGAATTAATTTTAGCCTTAAATTCATAATATCTAACAGGGCCGCCACGGCAGAACTCCGGTCCATTAATGATTGGCAGTGAATTTTTACAGTGTCGAGTTGCCAGCCTGGTGCCCAACCTTCAAGGAAGGCTCACCCACACATGCACACAGAGATAAGGAGTACAATCTAGTGCCCAAATCACAAAAGTTCCAGGCAGACAAAGCCAGATTCACCTTTATATGTAGTGTGGCTTTTGAAACAGGTCTTCAAGTGGTAGGAGGTGTTTCATCCACTGTGAGTTTCCTACCCACAGAAGGCTGTTGCCTTTGGACAGGTGTTGGGATATTCATAAGTCTCCCGCTGAGGACCATGCATTATTATTTTTTTAATAACAAAACAGTTGCCTCAGTGTAGCTGCTATTTATAGATGACAACTCTGAAATTTGTTTGTGCTTATACACCAGACAGTAATATACTCAACTCTCTTGGAAACATTGAGTGAGGTGCTTGAGAAAGTACCACTTACTAACTCCATAACCTAACTTAAAGACAAAGATACCTGGAGGGGTGTGAGTGAGAGGAAATAACTCCTGGATCTGAGCACAAGTGATGCATTTCTAATTGACTGTTATTCAAGTCCTGCATGCTCTGCAACATGTCCATAACAGTTTACCTAAACATAAGGAGGTTTGTAAGGGCATCTGGGCCAATCAACTATGCAGTCATTTCAACAGACCTGAGGCCATATGTTCTGGACATTCAGTTAAAAAGAACAACACAGTTTTCAACTGATTACCACTTGGTGAATATCTTTAGCAATGTCTAATGGAGATTCCTTTGTGTGATCTGAGTTCAATTTCTCCATCCCCAAAGCTGAGGTAATAGAGTCCAAATGGACAATGTTCAAAAATCTCAATAACAAGGACGGGAACAAGGAGTTTCGGCCACTGGGTGGATGATATCTGTCACAGTGGCAGTAACCATATGACCAAGCATTGTGCATAAGAAGTATAAGATTTTAAAAAGTGGTCTTCAAGTTAATGTTCATATGGGCTGTCCTTTTTCACACTACAGATGCTAGGCAGTCAAAAAGGCTACAGCAGCATTGGTTACAGAAGTGAAAACTTGGGCATAGGAGGAGCTCAGACAGGCCTTGTAGAAAGACTACTGGCTGGCCTCAGGTATGTTCTGGCAAAATATTCAGTGCCTCAGGAGGGCAGTGTGCGGTCTTACTGAGATTGTGCTAAACAGGTATGGACAGCTGACCACTGTTGGAGAGGTTGACACTGAAGAACTCCTTAACCATGCAGGTACAAATTCTTATCAGTGGGCTGGGATTCATTACTACAGCTGAAGTTACAGTGCTTAAAGGCCGCTACAGTGGTAAGGGTGAAGGTATGGACGTGTTCCTACTAGAGATGATGAAGAGCACTATACTGTAGAGGAATCACATCTCTCAGCTTACATAGAAAACTGATAGGTAAACCTTAGATGCTAGAATAGCAATACTGGCATTTCCTAGATAATGGAACAATGGATCACCTCTTTACCTTATTGCAGTTTCAGGAAGGTTCATGGCAGTTTGCTAGTCAGTATACATTCATTTTGCTGACTTGAAGAAGGGTTATGACTGACTCTCCTTGCCTGTACTGGGGGGGGGGGGGTGGAGTTCCACAGGATTATAGGGTAACACCATTTACTAGGCCACAGCTGCATGGTATCCAGTCCCTTTATCAATGCATTCAAAGTTGTGCCCATAATCATGACATTAATCCAGCTTAATTTCAGATGGATTCCAGGGTCTGCTACGGGTAAGTCCTGACACCATTGTTGGTGATAATTTTCATGGAGAGACTATAAAGACACAGATGAGGTTAGGAAGGAGTATGGTTTGAGGACCTAGAGGTGGCATCTCAGTTGTCTGCAGAAGATATTGTCCTTTTAATCTCAATGGAATTGCAGTGAACCAGATTATAAAAGGAAACAAATCATCAATGTACAGCACTAACTTTAGCAATAATTTTAAAGATGTATTTTTGCAGGGTGAAACCCCCTCAAGCTCTTAGAAACACCCCTGCAAGCCAGATCTGAGATCATACAATCTTATAGCTAAATGAAAAGTTCCTTATTTACACAGCTCTGTAGTTTCTCTCTCAAAACCGACTTTTTTTCAATTAAAACGAGAATTAATTCCCATTATAATGCTAGTCACTGCGATCAAACCCCATTTCACCATGACCACCAATATTGCATGTGAGTAGCTCACCTGTGAGGGTGAAGTAGCTGAGATGAGAATTAATACCTATAACTCTAAGGTAATGGTGAATATTTCTCGTCAGGTAGATGATGAACTTCCTTTCACAGACAGGTTTATGTACCCTGGGGTCCTGTTAAAGATAGCAGTGTGGAGCAGAAGATTGACAGGTGACTCTTGGCAGCAGATACCATCCCACAGGTACTGAGTTGATCTGAGAATGTGAAGAAGAATATTGAGTGCTTGGACAACACTCTCTGTTTACTGACCTATCTAAAATCCACAGCCTCCTAATGTTCAAGATCTCTGGACAGTGATCATATTAATAAGATGCCAGTTACAAGTGGAGGAAGTAATGTCCCTTAGCAGAATTGTTGAGCTTACCCTTCCTGAAAGACTGAGGTGCTTCATGACCTGTTAAGCCTCAAAGCAGCGTCTCTGCTCCTTCTTGTCAAATGGACCCAGGTGAGATGGTTCCAGCCTGTTATAATTATGCCCCCTGGATGGCTCCTGTTAGAACTGTTCTGGTCATGCTCCACTGGGAGGAAGACCCAGGGCAGATGCATGACACCTTGGTAGAATTATATCCATTAAATGGCCGGAATGCTTAAGGATTACTGAGGATATGCTGCAGCCAGTGGCTGACAGAGGCAGGTAGGGGAAATTTCTACTTGTTTTTAATCACTGCACCATTTTGTTAAAAGTTGTTCACTTTGCTCAGGTTTGCACAGCACTAAAGTATGTTACATTAAGTACAGAGGTGCTGCGGTGAACACACTAGGTTATGACTGAAAAAAAGTCTTAGTGTTCCAGTTCTCTTGTGTGTAAAATAAAAATAAATAAAGCTTTGTGCATGGGGAGTGTGGTGTGTTTGACTTTCACTACACTGTTGGCATATTTTTTTCAAGTAATTTCTTCAACACTTTAGATGAAAAAAAACATTAAATTAAGCAGATTTGATGCAGAATGAGAAAGAAGAGTTTGGTTTGCCTTGTTTGGTCTGGTGTCACCACAGCCCTGATTAGGAGAACTGGAAGGAAGGGAATGTGCAGGTATAACAGTTGGGCTGCAGAATGTAACAGCTTAATAGTGTGTGTCGTGTAAGGTGATCACATAACCACTAACTATTATAGACTGCAGTGGTGTAAGTACAAGCTACAGGGGCTTTTGAAATCTGATGCATCACTGAGAAGTGTAGGTCTGTGCAACACATAGCAGAGGTCATACAGAATGAAATGATGCATCAGCTGACTGTGGCATGAGTAATGCGATAGGTCACTAGCTTACAGTGGGGACATGGAATCTAATGGTGTAACAGCTGACTGCAGACCTGAGGAATGTGACAGTTTCAAAACACCGTAGGCATATGTAATGATGTAGCATAAATAACAGGCTAAACTACTGGAATATGACAGTGCAAAGTTCTGTGTATTCATGAATGTGATGGGATTAAAGTGGAGTGTAAGAACCGAATGACTGCGGGCTCATGAAAACCAATGTTGTAACAGCAGTGCAGACTACATGATATGAATGAACAACAGCTAAGAAGGCCATAGCTTCCAGCAACTAAATATGTTTCTCCTGAAGCTGGCAACCAAAAAGAAAGCAATAACAGATGTCAGTGATGTCATTCATTCATTATACATTTTACAGAGCTGTTATCTTTATTCAATAGGGGTAGTAATGGAAAATACAAAGGCCTACAGGCCCTGTTTGGAGAATGAACTCCCCCTGCAAAACTTCAGTACCCCACATCTTCTTATAGATGACACCTAAAGATCTCACAGTTTTGGTACATTAACTTGAGATCCAATATAGCAACAGAAAAATCTAGTGGGAGCTACCCCCCCCCCACAAACACACACATACACACACACACACACACACACACACACACACACACACACACACACACACACACACACACACACACACACACACAGTCATGCAGGATACTTAATATAAGCAATTCTAAGGCTGCACAAACTCACAGTAGCTGATAAATGTTTTGAATAAATTAAATATCTCTGAACAGGTTGCCAAAGAACCCTCTAGTTACTAGTCTAAAGTCCTTTCCCACACCTGGGGTGCCAGAAAGTCACACCCCCATGCATATATATTGTCATGCTGCTCAGAGATGCTCCCTTTTCTCCAGTGGTTCACTCTTAGGCAGTACCACCTACCTGTGACTTGTAGCATTATGTCACATTCCCATTGAACACTCAGGAGCACAACATGTCAGGTTTTTACAGATGTTGTGGGTGCTGTCACACTGGCATTGTGACAATGAAGAGTGCCACTGTTATGCTGAGATGCATAAGGATCTGGGTACCTCCAGTGCAAAGAAAGTAGCAGAGGTGTTGACATCTCTTTAACCATTCACACATGAAGTGTAGTTAATGGAAGGTCTGTCTTGATCATAAATTTCCCCAAGCATTTACTCTGCAGACCTTCAGTCCTGCCTGTTACCTATCCTACCACTTCTTGACTATCTTTCCGGAAGTAAATCCCATCACCAATGAGTCTAACACTCTCTTAGTGAAGACATTTCTCTGTTTCTCAGACAAAGGTCATGTCACTACAATCTATAAATTATATCCCCCCTTAAGCACCATCAAGCATGCCTTCCTCAGGATTCCAGGAAGCAGATTGTTCCTCTTCTGTCCTTTCTATCCTCAGACTCTGTATGTATTATTCATGGAATTCGGTCTCCCCTCACTCTGCATGTCCTATGGATACTTGTCTTTGAACCCTTGATAATCCTAATAATCTTTTCACACGTACAACCCAAGTATCACTAGAGCCCATTCCTTGAATGATATACAAAAACTTCATCTTTGCCATTCCCATTGTCTTCCTGACCTCAGTAGTAGACTCCTTTGCTCTTGCGTCTTTCAGCACCCAAAGGCCTTGCTCTTCTTCTGTTTTAACTAAACTAGCCATCCCAAATACTAACTTGATTTGTATTCGATTTACATGGTGCACAACATTGCAGTCTTCATCATCAAACTCAAGATTTATTTCCCCAGCAGCACATTATGCTGACTTGATTTTAACTTACTGACTCACAATATCCGATGTTAAACCCTGAGGAAATGTATTGATTTATGTGGAGTACGTGGTGTTATACACTATGGGTTCTTTCAGTTGCTTTTTAAGTATAGTGTTTCCAGAAAAACTTTTTTAATGTACTTCCACTATACAAGATCAAAACTTGATTGGCCATGTGAACGGACATAACCATTCAACAGAAGAGAAAGATATTCATTTCACTAACACAAATCAATAGTTTTTTTTTTGGATGTCCCTCGTGCATCCAACATTCCTTAAACTTATATATACCAGTTTAAAGTTGCACAGCAGTGGGGAAAAAAGAAACTCCTTAAATCACTGCTGAATGATCTCAATCACAGTTTTTGCTCTAAGTGGAGTGGGCAAGTGATTTCCAAGAAAATATTGATGTGGAAAAACATACTGACACCCTATCTAGTAACATTTTTGCCAAATTATTTATGTTTTATGTAAAACGTTCTTAATTAAAACAATTTTCAACAATTCAACAAATGTCAGACAACATCAAATTAACAACTATAGTCAATACTACATATTGATAAATTCAAGTAAAAAAATATTTACACTACAATGATAACATTCCTTTTTCCTGAAAGCTACTTACATATCCTAAAACCAATTATTATCTATATTATAACTTATTAAAATAAACACAAATTCCAATACATAGCCTTGCTTTATTTTTTCTACGGTAAAGATATCAGACATTTATTTTCTAACTGGGCAGTATGGTTATAATTTACTTAGATTTTTTACTTGTAATTCATGTTTATTGGACATCATACAGTGATTAAGTTAATCTTATTAGAACACAGACATACACAGCACTGTAATTTACACTAAGGTTCCAGCTTTCATCTTTATGGAGCGAAAACTGTTCTGCTCACAATTTACCATTTTTCAGATTAAGTTTAAATGTGATTACTGTACATTAGCATATTTTACAACTTTAATTACTACCAGAGCATTAACCTTATTTTACTCCCTAAATCCCTCCTTGAATTTTATCAGAATGTTTCTTACTGAATTAAGGACAACAGAAAAAGTCTCTAGTCTTCAGGGTTTCTTGCAAACTGCCTATATTTTTAATATAGATCTTATCTCTTAATCAGCTTAAAAATGTTATATTATTTTGATGTTTATCTTGTTTTCCTAGATTGGCCTACTTGACAGAATCCACTTGCACAGTGACGCAAGATAAATTGCTCCTATGAGATGCAATTATACAGTAGCAAATATAGATGAGTTACATTAAGTTTGTTGCTAAACTGAAAGCGTGTTTTACGGTTACATCCGTGTTTGTAGATATTTGAAAGCACGAAAAAGGTGAATTCTACTGTAATTTCAGCATAAAATAAAGAAAGTGAATGAATTTTGTTGCTGATGATGGTGACTAGACTGCGTATTCACCTACACAACAGTGTAAGCTAAAAAGGTGTAGAAGATGAAGAAAAGACTGAAGCAGACAGATCCCAGGATAATGCCCCGTGCATTCCTGACTAAGCATCCTGCATACGTTTTAATATACCTGTGGACTTATCTATTACTATTACCTCACAATTGTGCCATCTGCAGACAGGCTCACTGCATTACACAGATTATGGATGTATTAGGTATGAGGTGGTACATTACACAGATTATGAAAGTATTAGGTATGAAGTGATACATTTCACAGATTATAGATGTATTAGGTATGAGGTGGTACATTACACAGATTATGGATGTATTAGGTATGAGGTGGTACATTAAACAGATTAGGGATGTATTAGGTATGAGGTGGTACATTACACAGATTAGGGATGTATTAGGTATGAGGTGGTACATTAAAGAGATTATGGATGTATTAGGTATGAGGTGGTACATTACACAGATTATGGATGTATTAGGTATGAAGTGGTACATTACACAGATTATGGATGTATTAGGTATGAGGTGGTACATTACACAGATTATGAAAGTATTAGGTATGAAGTGATACATTTCACAGATTATAGATGTATTAGGTATGAGGTGGTACATTACACAGATTAGGGATGTATTAGGTATGAGGTGGTACATTACACAGATTATGGATGTATTAGGTATGAGGTGGTACATTACACAGATTATGGATGTATTAGGTATGAGGTGGTACATTACACAGATTAGGGATGTATTAGGTATGAGGTGGTACATTACACAGATTATGGATGTATTAGGTATGAGGTGGTACATTACACAGATTAGGGATGTATTAGGTATGAGGTGGTACATTACACAGATTATGGATGTATTAGGTATGAGGTGGTACATTACACAGATTAGGGATGTATTAGGTATGAGGTGGTACATTACACAGATTAGGGATGTATTAGGTATGAAGTGGTACATTACACAGATTATGGATGTATTAGGTATAAGGTGGTACATTACACAGATTAGGGATGTATTAGGTATGAGGTGGTACATTACACAGATTAGGGATGTATTAGGTATGAAGTGGTACATTACACAGATTATGGATGTATTAGGTATGAGGTGGTACATTACACAGATTATGGATGTATTAGGTATGAGGTGGTACATTACACAGATTATGGATGTATTAGGTATGAGGTGGTACATTACACAGATTAGGGATGTATTAGGTATGAGGTGGTACATTACACAGATTATGGATGTATTAGGTATGAGGTGGTACATTACACAGATTAGGGATGTATTAGGTATGAGGTGGTACATTACACAGATTATGGATGTATTAGGTATGAGGTGGTACATTACATAGATTAGGGATGTATTAGGTATGAGGTGGTACATTACACAGATTATGGATGTATTAGGTATGAGGTGGTACATTACACAGATTAGGGATGTATTAGGTATGAGGTGGTACATTACACAGATTATGGATGTATTAGGTATGAGGTGGTACATTACACAGATTATGGATGTATTAGGTATGAGGTGGTACATTACACAGATTAGGGATGTATTAGGTATGAGGTGGTACATTAAAGAGATTATGGATGTATTAGGTATGAGGTGGTACATTACACAGATTATGGATGTATTAGGTATGAGGTGGCACATTACACAGATTATGGATGTATTAGGTATAAGGTGGTACATTACACAGATTATGGATGTATTAGGTTTGAGGTGGCACATTACACAGATTATGGGTGTATTAGGTATGAGGTGGTACATTAAAGAGATTATGGATGTATTAGGTATGAGGTGGTACATTACACAGATTATGGATGTATTAGGTATGAGGTGGTACATTACACAGATTAGGGATGTATTAGGTATGAGGTGGTACATTACACAGATTAGGGATGTATTAGGTATGAGGTGGCACATTACACAGATTATGGATGTATTAGGTATGAGGTGGCACATTACACAGATTATGGATGTATTAGGTATGAGGTGGTACATTACACAGATTAGGGATGTATTAGGTATGAGGTGGCACATTACACAGATTATGGATGTATTAGGTATGAGGTGGTACATTACACAGATTAGGGATGTATTAGGTATGAGGTGGTACATTACACAGATTATGGATGTATTAGGTATGAGGTGGTACATTACACAGATTAGGGATGTATTAGGTATGAGGTGGTACATTACACAGATTATGGATGTATTAGGTATGAGGTGGTACATTACACAGATTAGGGATGTATTAGGTATGAGGTGGTACATTACACAGATTAGGGATGTATTAGGTATGAAGTGGTACATTACACAGATTATGGATGTATTAGGTATAAGGTGGTACATTACACAGATTAGGGATGTATTAGGTATGAGGTGGTACATTACACAGATTAGGGATGTATTAGGTATGAAGTGGTACATTACACAGATTATGGATGTATTAGGTATGAGGTGGTACATTACACAGATTATGGATGTATTAGGTATGAGGTGGTACATTACACAGATTAGGGATGTATTAGGTATGAGGTGGTACATTACACAGATTATGGATGTATTAGGTATGAGGTGGTACATTACACAGATTAGGGATGTATTAGGTATGAGGTGGTACATTACACAGATTATGGATGTATTAGGTATGAGGTGGTACATTACACAGATTATGGATGTATTAGGTATGAGGTGGTACATTACATAGATTAGGGATGTATTAGGTATGAGGTGGTACATTACACAGATTATGGATGTATTAGGTATGAGGTGGTACATTACACAGATTAGGGATGTATTAGGTATGAGGTGGTACATTACACAGATTATGGATGTATTAGGTATGAGGTGGTACATTACACAGATTATGGATGTATTAGGTATGAGGTGGTACATTACACAGATTAGGGATGTATTAGGTATGAGGTGGTACATTAAAGAGATTATGGATGTATTAGGTATGAGGTGGTACATTAAAGAGATTATGGATGTATTAGGTATGAGGTGGTACATTACACAGATTATGGATGTATTAGGTATGAGGTGGCACATTACACAGATTATGGATGTATTAGGTATAAGGTGGTACATTACACAGATTATGGATGTATTAGGTTTGAGGTGGCACATTACACAGATTATGGGTGTATTAGGTATGAGGTGGTACATTAAAGAGATTATGGATGTATTAGGTATGAGGTGGTACATTACACAGATTATGGATGTATTAGGTATGAGGTGGTACATTACACAGATTAGGGATGTATTAGGTATGAGGTGGTACATTACACAGATTAGGGATGTATTAGGTATGAGGTGGCACATTACACAGATTATGGATGTATTAGGTATGAGGTGGCACATTACACAGATTATGGATGTATTAGGTATGAGGTGGTACATTACACAGATTAGGGATGTATTAGGTATGAGGTGGCACATTACACAGATTATGGATGTATTAGGTATGAGGTGGTACATTACACAGATTAGGGATGTATTAGGTATGAGGTGGCACATTACACAGATTATGGATGTATTAGGTATGAGGTGGTACATTACACAGATTAGGGATGTATTAGGTATGAGGTGGTACATTACACAGATTATGGATGTATTAGGTTTGAGGTGGCACATTACACAGATTATGGGTGTATTAGGTATGAGGTGGTACATTACACAGATTATGGATGTATTAGGTATGAGGTGGTACATTACACAGATTAGGGATGTATTAGGTATGAGGTGGTACATTACACAGATTAGGGATGTATTAGGTATGAGGTGGTACATTACACAGATTATGGATGTATTAGGTATGAGGTGGTACATTACACAGATTAGGGATGTATTAGGTATGAGGTGGTACATTACACAGATTAGGGATGTATTAGGTATGAGGTGGTACATTACACAGATTAGGGATGTATTAGGTATGAGGTGGTACATTACACAGATTATGGATGTATTAGGTATGAGGTGGTACATTACACAGATTATGGATGTATTAGGTATGAGGTGGTACATTACACAGATTATGGATGTATTAGGTATGAGGTGGTACATTACACAGATTATGGATGTATTAGGTATGAGGTGGTACATTACACAGATTAGGGATGTATTAGGTATGAGGTGGTACATTACACAGATTAGGGATGTATTAGGTATGAGGTGGTACATTACACAGATTATGGATGTATTAGGTTTGAGGTGGTACATTACACAGATTAGGGATGTATTAGGTATGAGGTGGTACATTATAGAGATTATGGATGTATTAGGTATGAGGTGGTATGGATATTTCCTAGTTCATCTCTTAACTTCATTGCCTTCTGCATGGAATTGGAATGCTCCTTCTGTCTTCACATGAGGTTTTGAAGAGCCTTCAAGTTCCTCTCACATTCCAAAGACATTCTGAAAGGTTGACTGGCAATACTACATTGACCCTCAGCGTAAATTTGTGTGAGCTGCCATTTGATCCAGGCTTTGTTTCTGCCTTATGCTTATGGCTTACTAGGACAGGCTCCAGCCCTCATGACCAAGAAATAGATTAAATGGGTACAGAAAATGGGTGAATGGATAAATGTCTGAAACATGGTGCAATCCAGTACTTACATTTGCTGTATCCTAATTAGCAAACACCTCTGCAGAGAACACTGCCTGCCTCCAGCTAATACTCTGTATTACCTTCCACTCAGCTAGCTTTCTACTTCTCTGAAAGTTTCAGTGTAACATATCCACTCACATACATACACACTCAAGCATGCACACATGTACGCACACATGCACAGTGTGTTTTGTTAGCTTTTTGTATAAGACAGTGTCAAATGGGTTTGCTGAGGTTCTGATAGATAGCAGCAACCAAAAGAAGATTCTCTCTCCCTCTCTTCATCTTTACCATGAGTTCATCACTATGATGGAATGATACATCATAAACGAGATTCCTAATGAGTACTGTATCCACATTGGAGAAGCAGTTTGCAAAAAAAAAAAAAATATGGCCAGAGCATTTGCAATTTATGATGCAACACTAATATATAATACAGAGCAAACACTGTAAGCATTATAAAGGCATTGTTTGGTATCATTTTCACATCCAGCTATGCTGGCCATCAAGCTCTTAAAACAGTGAGCAACTTTAATAAAGAAAATGCAATGAAAAAAAAAGAAGTACTTCCTTTTAAATACAAGTATTTTACAACCATTTCTCATACTCTGTATCTTCCAGTCAGCCAGATGGACAATCATCCAGACAGCCATGGAGGTGTGTTGTGACCCCTTAGGCATACTGGTAATGAAGGTGTTTGTATTAGAGCCTGACTTCACCCCTGTTGGCTGACTTGAGCACATACATCACCACATGGTGTTTTATGCCTTCCCCTTGCTTGTGCATACTTACAACACATAAGGACCACCATCAGTGAATTGGCTCAGCAAGCCAGCATCCCCAGTCCTGACCATGATATTGATCATCCAACCAGAACCACAGCTCTCTCCCCCAGTAGGTGAGTCAGCATTGGCAGTTCACTCCCACCCTCCCCTGCCTGGCTCTTCTAGCACCCAAGCCATTAGTTGAACTCAGGTCATCTGGGTGATAGTCAGGGTTTTACTCTTCTTTGCCATAAAACGGTGGGACATAAAAGCAGTTTTCACCATATAAAACCTGAAAGAAAGGAAATGTCCGGTGAGGAGATTTGCAAGCGAGAAGGAATATGAACAAGAAACTGATATTTGAAAATAAACATGTCATACTTTTCAAACATTTGTCAGCTGTTCTTAAACCTTGTAAAACCTGCTGCATGAAAACAAAAATATGCAATTTAATCTGCAATATTTGTATCTCAGCGGCATGAAAAGATGTGTAAACTTGTGACCCTTTTCTGTTAAATGTATATAAAGTTTGTAACTGAAGTTGTAACTTGTTTCTGATGGGAATTGTAGCAACCATAAACAGGATGTGAAAATGTAATTATTCAGTCCTGTCAAGGGCTTTAAAAGAGAAAATAGGCAGTTCTTTTAATGAGACACATAGCCAAGACCAGGAAAACAGACATATTAGTATGTAAATATGATATTGCTAAGTTGTCTCTGTGATCTGTGAAAAGACAGAAAATATAGTGTGGAGACAGAAAAAGAGGAATCAAGAAGACAGCACTACCCAGGAGCCTCTGAAGTGCATGCATGTGAGATTTGTTCTCAGCAGTTTTGTTTCTGGATGGAAATTCAATCAGTTTAACTTAAGGTTCAGTAATTCTTTCAGTTCAGAATAACTAGAAAAAGTATAGATGCAGACAGACGTTTTTCTTTCTTGAAATGTATTTGCTCAAAAGATTACTTCCTGTTTTTTTTCTGCAATTTCAACCAGACCACTCCTGCTACACATTATCATTTGTGTTTGCAATTCTTTGGAATATTAACAAGGGTGAAACATTAACTGTGAGTCCCTCCAACCTGATAATATGAGGTGGTGGCAGTTTACAACCTTGGAGCAGAACAGAAGGCTATAGTCCTGGAGAATATTACCAGTCTTTCCTCAACATTTTGTGTGTGTGTAAATATAATAATTTTTAAAAGAACAGTGAATGTTTGCATGTGAATAATGGAAACCACTGAAGCTCAGGCTGAGTGTAGACAAAGAGTTCTGGGGAGCTAAGCCAAGGACTACTCAGAGGGTTTCTAAGTGTATAACCTATTCTTGGGTATGGGCAGTGTAGTCCCATACCCAGAGTAGCAGTACATATTTCTTGCATGCTACAGCCAAGCTGCACTTAATGAATTGCTTAGAAATTCATATTTGTGTATTTTGTATATCAGTGGTGTGACTTGAGACCATAACCCTGGTGACTACAAAGTTTAAGATGTGAGATTTAAAGATTAATTTAATGGTATCCAGTACAGCAGATCCAAGCACTGTAACCCATGTCCACCATTTTTTTTCAGATGTCTCAGCAGGTACAAATAAGGTAGAAGGGAAATCCTTCGTTTAACAAAAGAATAAAATGATGAGAGATCATAGCCTTGACATGTAAAGGGTCTATCTTGCTGAGGGAACTCAGAAGAAATGTGAGAAATACTTTAAGAAACTGTGGTGGGTAGATGGAATGAAATGCATACTTAATGGAAGATAAAGAAGCGGGAATAGTAAAATAATTTTAAAATACAAGATACAGGCACAAAGGAGTGTTATGAAACAAGGTATTCCACTGGCAATAAAGGTGCAAGGAGCAGAGATAATGGAGAGAATCACTGAGTCCGAATAATGGCTTGTGAACAGATTATCTGCTTCTATACAGCAGATGTGACTTTACTGCAGAAATGTAAGACGTTTTCCACAGTAATACTGTACAGAGGGGAGGTAGAATCTCAGCCCAGGCCAAATCATAGCTTACACAAAAATAACACAAGTGATAAATGTCAACTATATAATTTAGTAGTGTGTGTGTGTGTGTGTGTGTGTGTGTGTGTGTGTGTGTGTGTGTGTGTGTGTGTGTGTGTGTGTGTGTGTGTGAGTGAATGTGTGTGTGTGTGTGTGTGTGTGTGTGTGTGTGTGTGTGTGTGTGTGTGTGTGTGTGTGTGTGCGTGTGTGTGTGTGTGTGTGTGTGTGTGTGTGTGTGTGTGTGTGTGTGTGTGTGTGTGTGTGTGTGCATGTGCGTGTGTGTGTGTGTAAAACACAGTTTGTGTCTTCATTATAACACAGGGTTCTCATTTAGTTCTTTACCACTGGAGTATACAGGAGAGATTTCTAGCAGGTTAGAAACCTGACAACCCCTACAGGCATGCCATCCTCAATACAAATGCATTGCAGTTAATTTCACTGTAGAGATTTCTGATTTAACAGGCAGCTTCTTTTTTAATAAGGTGAAAAATAGGGTTGTTAGCACTCTGCTGTTGCCATGCAACCTATTTTTAAATTCAGTTCACTGCCACAACATTTCTGACACACCTGGCCATGTCCCGTGGTAGTCAGTTTGTCAATAAAGCATAATACAGCAACAAAGTACATTTGTTTGTGCATTCTTAGCATAATAGTGAATGTATGAAGAATGAGACCATTGCTACAGTTCTCATTATGACTGGGTGTTAGTAGAAGGCAGATGTAACCCCACAGCAAAACCTTCTTCTACAAGTCAGTCATCTCTAGAAGCACAATAACATAGCCCTCTAACTGTTGTTAAAAAACTTATCTGCAAAGGAACTTTTCTATACACGCTACTCCTTTTATTTCTTTTTTTTTCATAAGGAAGTAGAAAACAGAAACAGTATCCCAACAAATGCTCCTTGCAAACATATCTCTCAACTGTACAGATTTTCACAGAATGTCCATTTTTGCTTCATATTTTTGGTCTGTTTCTTGCAAAATTGTGGTTTTCTGGCAAATCATCAGCAAGTCATTGAGGAATGGATTCAGAAAATGACAGATATTTCAGTTGCAGACTTCATACCTTCAGAAAATGTATGTCATTGCAAAAATCTGTTATTCTATCAACTTTCTAAGTTTGTCAGAGAAATATTTAAAAAAAGTGTCCCTCTTGTTTAATCTTTGCCTTCCCATTATTTCTGGTTTTGTCCAGATTTCTCACTCTAAGAGGTTGAGAGGTATGCTTGCAAGGGTTGAGAGAGCCCTGGAATCCTAAACTAACACATGTAGTGACACAAAAGGAATGGACTACTTCTATAAAATTACTAAAGCACTATTGTATGTCTTCAACTACAAAGACAAGAAGCAAGATAGAGAAACATACCAGCACACTGTGATTCAGTCTTTGTAATACAACAAGCACATAATCCAAAAGGCCTACAGTAATAGAGAACTATGTGCAAAGGGTCTATAACATATGAGCGAATTGCACAAATTGCGAACGCTCATAATATCGAATGTACCGGACCTCGAAGTGCTTTTTCTGAGCTCACGGTACAGTGAAGAATGGGATATTTGCCCTTTCTTCACTGTAGTGCGATCTCAGGGTTGGAATATATATTTAGCGTGGGGTGTGGGGGGCTGTAGGAAGTTTGAGGTCCGGTACATTCGATATTATGAGCGTTCTCAATTTGTGCGATTCGCTCATATGATATAGACCCTGTGCAAAGACTACCAGAACCACAACATGTGCAGGACTGAGGGATTCATAGGTTCATAGGTTCATACTAGGCTATCTGCCCTAGGGCATTTATAAGCCTAGCCAGAGTGTGTTTGGCTTTCGCCACCCATTTTAAATTAATTTTGCTATGCCTTTTTTTGAGGTTAGTATACTGTGCCTCTGTCTAACAGTGACACAGAAGTGATAGCCGAGGTAAACCTACGATCTCCCATCCACTCATCAAGATTCCTCTTGAAGAGAGTCAATGTGGGACTCTGCCTAACCTGGACTGGGATTTTATTCCAGAGTGAAGGGAGCCTCTGGGTTATGAATCTGTCCCTCCAGCATGTCCTATTTATTTCAGTGCTGAGGTTCAAGTCTCGAGCACGTGGCTCGATGGGATTTGGATTTTCTGAGGTGCAGCATGTCCATTAATTCGGGTTGGACATCGCTCTATACGCCAGGCACAGATCGCCTCTGAGCAGGTGGTATGCCACTGAGTAGAGCTGGAGTTTCTTTAACCGGGCAGCATATGGCATCTGTTTGAGCCCTTTGATCCTCTTGGTGAGGTACTTTTGGGGTCTTTCCTGTTGCTGCAGGTGTCTGGTAAGGTACATCCCAAAGGGGCATTGTACTCAATTATGGGCCTGATGAGGGATGAGTAAAGAGGTACGATGACCTGCCCTGATCTAGATGTGAATCCCTTCATGATTAGGTGGGCTATATAAAATGTTTTTCTAACCACTTTGGCCATGTGGTTGTCAAATGAGAGATTGCTATCAACTTGGGTCCCCAGGTCCCTAATGACTTCTTCTGTACTTAATGGATTACCACCTATGTGGTAATTTGTGGGCACTTTGTTTTTGCCAAAGGGGATGACTATACACTTTTTGGCGTTTAGCTTGAGGCCATGACTCTGGCACCAGTTGTCTGTTTCTATGAGGCCCTTTTGGAGGATGCTTGTGTCGGCTGGAGTGTTGATTATGGTGCCCAGTTTGCAGTCATCTGCGAACTTGGTCAGCCACAGTCCTTCCGTGTTGGCCTGTACCGCCGAGAAATATATACCGAACAAGAGAGGTCCCAGGACTGAGCCTTGTGGGACACCACTGTAACTGGTTTGGAGTCTGACATGGCTCCAGCAATTCTAACCATGTGGGTTCTGTCCTTGAGCCAGTTTGCAACCCATCTAGTGACATAGGGGTTTATATTTAAGCTGGTGAGCTTATCTATAATGCCCGAGTGGGGTATTGTATCGAAGGCTTTTGCGAGGTCCAGGTAGGCTGTGTGGACCACCTTCCCCTCGTCAATGGCCTTGGTGACTGTTTCAAAGAAATCGACCAGGTTTAAGAGGCAGGATCTGCCCTTAACAAAGCCAAACTGGGTAGGATCCAGTGTCTGTAGGTCCCCAATATCTTTATTTATGAGGTCCATGATGATCCTTTCCATAGCTTTGCAGACCAAGCTAGTCAGGCTTATGGGGCGATAGTTTCCAGGATCCGTTGAGGCACCACCTTTGTGGAGAGGGACCACTGTTGCTGTACGCCACTCTTTGGGTACATATCCTGTAGTAAGGCTAAGATTGAACAGTAGTTTTATGTTTGGGTTTAGCTCTTCTTGGAGTTCATGTAGGACGCAGCCCGGGACACCATCTGGTCCCATTGATGCTGTGTTTTTGTTTTGGAGAGGGCGGCTCTTACCTGAGCATCTGAGATGTCAGGGGGGCAGCACTCTGTTGGGATAGATATTTGCCCTTTTGGTGGGGAGAGGGGGAGAAGTTTGCACTGAACCTGTCAGCTAGGATGTTGGCAATGTCTGTGGGCTTGGTGTATTTTTTGTCATTTTGGACTAATTCTGAGCATATCTGGGAATTCCCACCCAGGTTCCTAACATAACTAAAGAAAGCCTTGTGATTATCCTTAGTGTCCTGTGCAATTTTTCTCTCGAAGCTGCCCTTAGACGATTTTATGAGTGCCCGTAGTTTTTTGCTAATACTGATCAGAGATGCCTTCCCTTCTGGGATTTTGCTCTATCATGTAGTAGCTTCCTCCTTCTATTGTATAGTTTGTTTATGGCTGGGGTCCACCAGACAGGACGCCTGCCTTTGGAGGATTGGGTCTTGGTTTTATTTGGGATTGCATGATCCATGCATTCCTGAAGGTGTTCATAGAATGCGTTTATAAAGGATTCTGCGGTCTGGGCCGTATTTTCCACAGGCCCGGGGCTTTGAAGGATTTTGCCTCGGTTTTGAGGCGTGTGAAATTTGCTTTAGAGAAGTTTTTCACTGTGGTTTTCTGGGCAGGGGGTGGGGTCGGAATGTGAATATCCAGTGAGATTAGTTTATGGTCTGATCTTACCAGTGAGGGATACACTTCTGGTCTGGAGCATAGTGTCCCCATGTTGGTGATGATCAGGTCCAGTATGTTTTCCCCCTTGTGGGAGTGGTAACAAGTTTTTCCATAGCATTTGAGTTTATAAATTCTAGGAACCTTTGGGCTAGGGTGTTGGAGCTAGAGTAATGCTCCCAGTCTATGTTTGGGTAGTTGAAGTCGCCCAATATAATGGTGTTTGGAGAGACCTTCATATTTTCCAGTATTCTCAGGAAGGCCAAGTGGGGTTCCTGTGTTTGGGAGGGTGGTCTGTAGCAGGCTATAAACTGGAAGGCAGTTTTACCCACAGTTAGTTGCGCATGGATAGTCTCTGATGCTTCGTGCTGTGCCACCAACCTGGAGGTGTGGGTATCTTTGATGAATATTGATACTCCCCCTCCTTTTGTGGTTCGGTCCAAGTTTTGGGGCCGAAAAGCATGGTATAAGGTATAACCTGGTAGTGCTGGGGTGATCTCGGGAGCCTTGAACCAGGTTTCTGTTACTGCACAGATATCGATGTTCTCCATGCTAAGGAGAGTTTCGAGTGCGTGCATCTTGAGGTTTAGACTTCTGGCATTGAGTAGCATTACTCTTAGTTTCTTATCCCTTGTGATACCTATGGAGGTGGGTTTGTCTTTTGAGCCTTGCCTAAAAAAGGCACTATGGGGGTAGCAAGAGCCTTTGCCAATATCCGAAAGCCCAGGGGTGACAGGTGCAAGCCGTCCCTAGCAAAGCATCGTGGCTTGTCGAGCATGTCATCCCAGGCATTGGATCCCCTTTGAATCCTGCTATGCAACAATGATAATGCTATATGAAAACCAGCTGTTATTGCAAGTTTACTTATATGGCTGCACTATGTTTTTTAAACACCTTTACTGAGTATCACTTGTGATATAGGTAAACTTACATGTATATAAAAACAATCAAACCACATTAACAAGTTCACATTTACAAACATTATAGGGTACACAACAATATATGTGAAGTATAATCTAAGCAATATTACATAAATTATTCAGTTCCTGCCTTCTCTTAAACCTCATTCCTACTCCAAAACATTTTTCTGCACACATTGTTCCCATAATTTCCATTTATTTCTGTGTAATTTACCCCTACCCTTTTCTAAAGATCCCACTTCTTGTTCTTTTATCTCTGTTACAATATTCACTACTTCAAGTAGTCAGTTTAGGTTTTGGTTTCTGTTTTCTAGTAATTGTTTTTTGGTCAGTGTGACGCCCCTGCCCTGGCCCAGTAATCAGGGAGCCTCAATCCTCACCACTAACACCATTGAGGGACGTGCACATTGGGAGGATGAGAAGTACACACACACTAAAGTACAATTTCCCTTACGTGCATACAGAGATCACAGTCAGTCTGGGGCTGGTTTCTCCCTCTCTCTCCAGATCCCCAATAAGACTCCCCACTGGCACAGCTATATGGTTAAGATCTCAGCCAAATGGTCAAGCCAAAACCTCCAGCACCCTTTCTGTCCAACCAGTGCTTTGTGTCCCTGCCCAAGTAGCTGACAAACACACACACACACACACACACACACACACACACACACACACTTTGAGATTTAATTTATATACAAACACACAGACATTCCTGGGGGAGGCTGGCACAGGTTCACTAGCTATGCCCCTTTCTGCCCAGACTATAAGGTAGTTATTACTGCTACCAACCACTACTTATCAGCTACTAATAAAGTCCCTTACCAAAGGGTGCCCAATCTTACTGTGTAATGTTACTATTATCCAAATGGTAAGTGTGGCCAGAACTTTTAAGGATATTCCAGAGTGGCCTGTACAGTATCACCAAATACATATGCAAGTACTCACAGAGCTTAAATATATCTAAACAAAACCAGCCACAATTAAAAGGTTTAAATATATTTAATAATAAATAATAAAAGAGCAAGACAATACTCAGTATCTCAACACAGTGATAATAGAGTTCAGAATCACAGGAAATACTTTAAAACAAAATTGCATGACAGTCTCACATAAATACAGAAACATCTAGACTGATCTTACTATTTTCCTATCTATCTCTAAGAGAGATACTAAGACCTAAGTGTTACTTACAGAGACAGGCAAATATAGATGAGAAGTGCTGAAGAGATGTTTACAGGTACAAGACAAGATACAAAATGCAGTGACTTTCTCTCTGAGATAGTTCTTAAATTACTATCAAAACATTTCTGCTGGGTTATCTCAGATTACATCATTCTTGTCAACTCTGCTTTTAGTTTCCAGGCCAACAGGAACTTAAAATATAACACCTCAAGTGTCAAGAATGCTTATCTCTTAGAAGTTGACACTTATCTTTTAGAAACTTGCCTGAAACTGAAAATCGTAAAACTTTTACCTTGGAAACCTGTAATTAGTTCTGTTTCCAGACAATAGAAAAGTCTATAACTCTAGACATTGTGTCTGATTTGAGCTGAAACAGAGATAACAAGAGTCACAAACAATTTCCACTTATTTTCTTAGAGTTTGCAAGTTAACTCTGTATATTCCAGCCTTTACCATCAACACATACATTTGCATAGGCATGTAGTTGATACAGATTTCTGCCCTTTCTCATCAGGGTGTACTGTGGTTACATTCTTGAAGCTCAGTACAGAACATAGTTTTCTTACATTTGTAAGGCAAGCATACAAATCATAATACTATTCACAAATGACATAGAATTATTTACAAAATTCTAGCTGGCTGGGCTAGCAGCCTTCACAGACAGCCAATAGAATTAAACTTAACAAGGATTTACTGTTTCTAGGCTATTTATCCTGTACCCCAGCTAAAAAAAAAGTATTTCTTTAGTTACACTCATTTGCTCACCCAGTATTTCTGACAGAGTATTCTGTAGGGGACTTGTAAAGTCTACTAACTCATTACACTCCCAAAAAATATGTTTGCAGTTACCTCTTTTTTCCCCATCACACGCCCAATATTTTCTGTCTACCTGAGAAAAAATTCTTTGGAGTATGCTTGGGGTATAAAAGTATCTATGCAAACACTTCCAGGCAAAACTCCTAAGCCTTCTAGACTTTGTTGCATATTGTGGAGCTATACATATGTCCTCCAATTGTTTCTTTGTGAATTGCATATCTAATCTCTCTTCCCAGTCATTTTTTTACCTCTTCTTATTGATTCCTATAGTTATCATACAATAACATATATGCCCTACTAATTATCCATTATTTAACAGTAGCTTCTGTTCTAGATTCATTTAAAAATTCAGCTAGTGCAGGTATTTCATTTAGGATTCCCCATCCCTTTCTCTTTGTCTATATTCTGATATCAATCCCTGATAGGGAAGGCAATCACTGGCCTGCAATCCAAATGCCTTCTTGGCCTCTTCCCATTCTGTTACTGTTCCTTCTCTAATTATTTATTCCCAGTACCTTGGTTTCTTTGCCAGCTTCCTCCAGTAAATACCATCCCCCTCTTGTTATTTCTTTGTATCCTTAATTGCAGCCATCCATATCAGCAGAATCACCTTTCTCATGTTCATCATAAGAACTACCGCATTACCTAGCTCTTTCTCTGGTAACTATAATACACAGACTTCTCCATAAGCAAGAAAATTGTCTGGTCTTTAATAATTTAATATAACTCGCCCAACTGAATTTTATGCTCTATAGATAAATCACTAACCACTATAACCAAATCATTTAATACTGCAGGTGATTCTCCATATTCAAATAGCGTAGCTAAACTACGGAACCACACCCCACTAACACTGAAATCCATTCAGAATATAAACTCTTTAAAACAAAAGTAAAACTTTGCCTATCAAATCAATTGATCTGTTTCTGTATATTTCCAGGATAAATACCACTGTAATCTTCAGTTTGCCATATCTTCAAACCATTTCTCTTCACTCCGATAATTCTGTGCCCCACAACCACTAGCATTTCTGAGCCATATGCGTGGTTTTGTGATGTTTTCCACCTTACTGCAATACTTCTAACATAAACCTTATAATGGTCATATATAATTGTCTCAGAACCTGCTTAACCCTCTATCTCTTAACTACAATATTAACATTTTCTGTTCTATCAAAATTTTCCCCACTTCCATTGCATTTTATCTATTATCTGTTTGACAAACCCACTAATATACCTCTTTAAATGCCCAATGTTCACCATTTACTAATGTATAAGTATTTTTGTGCAGTAATAGTTGTTGATATTTCATACTAATGCAATCTAATTAGCAAATCTATATGTTTATCACTTAATGTCTGTTCATGTAAAATTAATGAATGCCTGTTTAAAATGTTTGTACTACACTGAAATATTTCTGCCCATACCCGCACTGAAAAAGATTTTTTTGACTAAACCCAGTCAGGCAGTCCCTATAAAAAAAAGCAAAATAAATAAAAATAAAATAAAAATAAATAAGGATCACTGCTGCAAGAATTCAAAATGTGAATGGGAAGGTACTAAATGGTGTCTCCTTAACTCCCAGAGATGGGTGATTGGGCTATAACACATCTTGCAGAACAGTCAAAGCAAATTCTGGACATCTGATCAGCAAAGTATGGAAAATGCAAGAATGGCTACCCAAGTAACAGTTTCACAAATGTTTTAGGCCAAGACAGAGTGAATGCTCTGCAGAGTCAGTCTGGCATTTATTATAATAACAGATAATACAATTAGATAAGCACTTGGAAAGGGTTTGTTTAGAGATTGAATTAGTATTTTCCTTTCATAAAAGGCACAAACAGAGGATTAAATTGTTTCAGTAGTTTAGTCCCTTCGGGATAGTACCTCACTTATTTATGTAGGTATGCAAAATGTTCAAGTCTCTGTTCTTCTATTTAGAAAAGAAGATTGCTAGCTAGAAAGATTAGTTCAAAGAAAATTCAGGGGCCACTATAGGCAAAAATGCGGAACATTCTTGAAGATACCATGGTCTTGTGGAAAACTGTTTAAGGTTCTTTATATATCAAGGCTTCTAGTTCAGAGAATATTCTAGTTGAGATAACTGCTACCACGAAAAAATGTTTTCCAAGAAATATATGTCAGATCTGTTTCATTAACAGGTTAAAAAATGGCATGAGTTCAACTCCCACAAAAGACATACATGATATTTTGGTGGCGTCCAACGAAGAATCATATTTAATAACTGTTTTATAGCAATGTGAGAAGCCATAAAAAGATGCAAGAAACAAAGACAAAAGTGGACTTTTGGGAAAGGCCAATTCAGCATTATATAAGGTAGTAAGACTTTACAATGTCTAAAGAAATTACATTAGTTTTAAACCATTAAGAAGAGGCAATCAGTTGCATTGGTATGATTTTCTAGTGGCAGGCCTTTTAGCTTATTTTAGAATAGACAGAACCTCTAAAGGGGAAAATGGATAGTTCTTAGCCAGAGATTATCCATGCAGAGTGACTAAAATTTGAAGAATGGATGCATAGCTGTGTCTTACTTTTAGGTTAACAGCTTGTTGTGAACAGGCAAGTAAACCTGATGAGCTGCTGACAACTGCGTTTGAAGGGCTAAATGGGCCACCAATGGACTTCTTTCTCAAGGTCTAGTAGAAAGCATACTCTCTGGAATCTGTGAACTCTGATTTAAAGGTTCCTAAGGGAATACTGGACCTTCCTCGCATGTAATCTTGCAATGGTGATCATGAAGATAGGTGAGGACAGGTACCTCAGAGGCCTAAGAAAGACTCTTTATGTAAATTGCTTCTGTACTTACATGTACAGAAAAAAATCCATCCCCAGCTGCACCCTGCTCAGGAATAAAGTTTTTATGGAAGATATAGTATCCATACGTGAACCAAACCGTCTCTTTATCTGGGAAACTGCTGTCATTTTTCATAATAATAATGATAGACAGATTTTGAAAGCACTGAAGAATCTGCAAGAGGTAAACTCTGAAAGGAATCTGCTGTCCAGAAAAGAATAAAAGTGAGCTTCCATAAGTCTTAAGTGAACAAACACTGGGACTAACCATTTGGTAAATGCTATGAGCAGAGATGAAAATGGCAAGAAGATGAACAGGTAATGAAGTCCTCCAAATGAAGCCTGAGAAAATGCCTTTGAGGTCTGTGCATATGAAATCTAAAGGCAAGCGTATTGCACATACCTAGTTACCATACATGCATATTGTTATCAAATAGAGTTTTAAGTTCCAACATCTTAAACTTTTTTATTTAGATGAACAAGTTCAAGATGATGAAGACTGGTAATGTCTCTGGGTCTGAGGCACAGGCAGGGGGGATAGGAGGGGCTATCCCAGGAAGGAGAAAGGGAGAAAGTTTACTAATGACATTTCCTTTGGGGAGGCATGGTCCAGTGAGGGGACTATCCCTCGGATGAGGTCTGCAAATATTTCAGGCAGTTCATAAAAAAAAAAAAAAAAAAAAAACTGAATTGAATATAGACAGCACTACCAGTGCACCTTTCTGCTCCTCGGTGGCCCCAGTGTGAAAGTTGGCATTAATGTGGGAGAGACTGGAGTACCAGTAGACCTAGTGAAGGACATGGAGAACTAAGATGGCTGTGATAGCTGTCCAGTATAACCAGAAAGGTATAAAAAAAGGATGAGATCTAGAATAAGTCTCAGCTTGACATAATTCCTGGCACTAGCAAGAAACTTGTTCTACCAAAGGTACCGACTGCACTCCATGATTTTCCATTAGCTGATTAATTAAAGGCAGAACTAAGTGCATCAGATAACTTCCAAGTACTTAGAATATGAAATTGTGGCAATGCACACCACAGCAATGTTGCAGAAAGTTCTGACCTGTTAGATCTATCCAAAAAGGCAACAGGTTGAATTCAAACAATTTATTGGATCCAGCTGTTGGATTTAATAGACCTGTTGCTTTTTCGGACTGATCTAACTGATCTGAACTTTCTGCAGCATTGCTGCGGTGTGTGTTGCTGCAATTTCATATTCTAATTAAATATAGAACTACTGGTGTTGCTTTCATTTTTTTGGTTAAGTACTTGGAACATGCCCTGGAACTAATACCACGTAAGATTCAACACTTCCTGCTGTTAGTACTACTGCGTTGGGTCATTTATGTACACAGGATGAAACAGATAATTAAAACAGCCAACACTAGTTGCTGTAAAAAAAATATGGATAGGTCCATGAAGCTGATGATATTATTTCTTCTGGTATTGTATTTCATTCCCATGTTGTTGCTATCCTGTCTATTTATGAAAGAAAGGTTAAGCTTTGGTTGGAATGTTCCTAGAAATTTTTGGGATGGAAAAATGAACACACTTCATATTTTCTGTAATTTTGTCTTTTTCTTCCTTTAAAACTTTTTTTAAGGCGATGTCTCATACAAAAGGCTTTGATCTAAAAGTGCATTCAAAAGACATACCCTGGCATCATCAGAGATAAGCTATGTTTTGTATTATTCACATTGCCTCAAATGAATACCAGAAACAGCAGTCCTGACATTAGCAACTGCAGTATCAAAGACACATTTTTGAAATGTGTCTGCTGAACTTATCTGCTTTTTGGGCCAATTTAGGTTGTTTTTCTTCAGAGATACTCTCTCAATGCCTTAGGTGAGCTCATCAGTTTGCTTGAAAGCTGTCTTTCTTACTATATCATTTGACTATGGCAGTTTATACCCCAAATATCCAATGTAACATATGTATAAACCTTCTTACAAAATCTGTCAACACCTCTGTTCTGTCACTTGGAAGAATAATTGGAAACGTTGATTTTGACCCCTCTGTAGCCAAATTAGCTATAATGGCATCAGGGAAAGGATATTTACAAAGGCATTTATGTTGCTGCTGGGCCGTATAAAATCTGACTGGTTCTTTTTGTACCTGTTAAGAAGTGAAATATATATGCACAAGAAGGTAAATCCTTTTCACTTAAAAAAGAAATTCAAAGTATAAAATTTGCATACTTTGAACCATGAAAAATTATATTTATTAAGCATGTAAGTGATAAGCACGTATATACAAAGAGAGTATGTGAGTTTTTGCTAACAGTTATGAGGTATATTCTTGCATCAGAAAAAGATGCAAATCCTCAAGACGAGGAATGAAGGGAGGAACTACCAAAGGAGGTTGGGGGGGGGGGGCTTCAAGTTTAGCTGCCTGGCATATTTCTTTTTGGAGAAGAAATTCCCATAGAATTCCATTTAAAATGTTACTTTATTAATTGTGAAGCCATACATTTCTACAAAAATTTCATTTAAAATGTTCCTTCATTAAATATAAAGTCACAAGAAAAGAGTCTGTAAAAGAGAGCTAACAGAAGGATCCCTTACCCCAGGGGTCAGTATCCAGTCTATGGGGGGGGGGGGGGTAACCTGATTAGAATAGGCTAGGACCTCATCATTCTTTGAACTGGAAGAAGGCTGGAAAGATGGAAGCCTTTTTTTATTTTTAAGAAATAAAAGTAGTCAATGATGTATGAAACTTATAATGGGCTATTGACACTTGAGTAGTTTTTTATGATACAATAAGATGCTCCTGAGTAAATTCAGAATGATTAATATATTAAAAAGGAGCAATGCTGTACATCCATGTGAGTGATGGTCATGTAAAAAAGGAGTAGCACTGTAAATGCAGGTGAGTGATGTCTAATTCCCAGCGAGGAGTTTAAGTATTAGATATCCCTTTCCCTTGTGTAGTAATTATAATATTAAAGAGTAATCATCCCAAACACAACCAGTCCCCAAATGTCACAACAAAAATAGTCAGGAACTAAATGAAGGAGAAGCCACAAGAGAGGGAGTCTCCATGGTCAGAGATAGAACAGTAAGAGGTTCAACTTCTGTTAGAATACCATTTTACTACCAAGTTAAGCAATGGAACTGTGTCCCAGTGCTGCTTTCTCTCCCAACTCTCTCTGCAAGCACTGAGAGGCTGGGGAGAACAGGATAATTACAAACTATATCAGCCTGTACATGGAAAGACAGGAGCCTAACAATAACACATGGAGGAAAGGCAGTCTCATGGGGTGCAACAGGCTTGGATTTCCTGGTCTTAAAAAAATGCTGCTGTGGAACAGTAAAAATCAGCTTACTAACTTTTAATTTGTTAACTTAATGAGAAGAAGCCTCCCTATATTTCATTTATTTTAACAAAAGTTTTCTTTCTGAAAATGTTTGGACATATTATCAGCTTTCCGGATAACAGAAGGAAGCCGAAAAGAAGAGGAAACAGGAGTTCAAGCAATTAACTTGTGTTCTAAAAACAGCAAATTCTTAGCTCTCCTGGCTAAAGTTTTATTAAATTTAGCATAGTATTCACAATCATTAAAATCATGATTCTCACTCTTAAATAAAGACTCCGAAGATGAGAGCCTTTTAGAGGAATCTGACACCTACCAAAGCACCTGATGGCATTTTTTTCTTGGAACATCATTATTAAAAGCACAGAATTATAAAAATGCTATTTTATTCTGCATGTGATAATAAGATAAACTGGAAAGTGAAGCACTGCAGAATGATCATTCACTTCAGGCAGGAAAAAAAACTAAACAGGATACACGGTGCATGCTCATAAGTAAATACTAAGCTAGCAGTATCTAGCCAATAATCAGAGGTTAGAATCAAACTCTGTACTTTGTATGTGTGAAATAAAGACCTTAATCATGTTAATCTTTCCTCTTAATAGTGAGCCTATTTTGAATCGCCACAGTTCAAGGAATCATTCACGCAGCCCTAGAAACAGCCAGTTGTTAGAATGAGATGAATCACAGGAGTAGCATTTGCATCTGGCTAATATCCAGTCATATTATGGAGGTGTTCCAGTGAGCCTTATGATGAACATCGACAAAGTTTATTGTATCTCAGATAAATGTACTGTTCTGTTTCCAAATTACTGAGAAGTATGCAGTGCAAGTAGTTCAAGGATCCCATGCAAAACAAGGATTTGTATAATGCCATTGTGCATTTTATTTCTACCAAGCAAATTAAATTAATAGTAATATCAACTGAATATAAAGAAGGTTAAAATATATGTTGAAAAAGGTGCAACAGAACAGTGAATGTAAAGCCAAGTGAGAACAGGAATTCATATTACACTTCTGGTAGTTGGCTCAGACAGTAAAGACTATGAGCGATGTTTTTTGGTGTACATGGTTTGATTCCCACTCCCCTCAATTGCCTACCGCGTGACCTTGAGCAAGTCACTTAACCAGGCATTCTCCCACGTCACCCCTGAAAAGTACAGGGGGCCTTTCTGGTTAACAAATAGGTCATGTTATTATTAAAATACTGACTAAAGTGTGACATTGCCAGTCCCATTTGCACAACTGATGGCAAAGTGTTTGTAGATGCAAAACTACACCTGAAACCCCGATAGCGCAGCCAAAAGAGCATCAGACCCCTTCTCTGAGGGCCCAGGGTTCAAGTACCTGTTCAAGCCTACTGTTCTTTAGTAGCTTGCAAACTATGTATGATTTTGCACTTATTTCATATGCAAATATTGCATGATAATCTGCAAAAGAATAACGATCATGGTTCTGGCTGTCATAACATTGGAGCCACAAGAAAACAAGGCCTTTTAGGGTGTTAGTGGTTGGGGGTTTCAAATAATGGCTAAGGTGTTTACCTCACAGGCACAAAGTACAGGATTTGATTCTCACCTTTGAGGAAAATTGGTGAGGCGTAAAATGACACACAGGCTCAGCTAACGTAATACTTACCTATGAACCAATAAACGAACTACAGAAAATCTTAGCACTGTTATTCAGAAAGGATTACTATCAGTGGTATCCAATGTCATGAGCAGCTCACCTCATACAGTAACCCTTTCCAGTAAAGAGACAGGCCTGTCACAATCGTTTTTAAATGACCAGAAGAATCACCACTTTTAGCTGCCCAGCTGGTTATGCTCTAGGATAATTAGGCAATCTGAAGGAACAGCTAATGCTAATTAGCCATATGCTGTCACCTGGAAATGTCAGTGATAATCCATTTACACTGAAGAGTGATTTAGTCAGTTCATTGTGTAAATTAGCACTGATAGCCCTGCAAATTAACATGGCCAAAATACTGTAATCATCCATTCAAATCAATGGGAGAGGCCACACTGCAGGTAAGTTTAGTGAAGTTCAATGGATAGTTAGTGGTGGGGAGTGTATGTATTTGTGTAGCATTGTGTGTCTGTCTGCAGGGGGTATAAATGGACTAGGATGACTCTGTGTGTGTGTATGTGTGTGTCTGTATCAGTTTACCCGCCTAGTTGGTTGCAGTAGGTGGGTTAGGTAGATGATGGAGAGTGTGTGTGTGTGTGTGTGTGTGTGTGTGTGTGTGTGTGTGTGTGTGTGTGTGTGTGTGTGTGTGAGTGTGTGTGCACTTGATCATATAAATGTGTGTGTGGGTGAATGGATTTTAGTAAGGGGGTGATATTGCATAGATGTATGAGTTTTCTTGTGTGTGTGTATGTGTGTGTGTGTGTGTGTGTGTGTGTGTGTGTGTGTGTGTCTGTGTGTGTGTGTGTGTGTGTGTGCATGTGTGTGTGCATGTGTGTGCGTGTGTGTGTGTGTGTGTGTGTGTGTGTGTGTGTGTGTGTGTGTGTGTGTGTGTGTGTGTGTGTGTGTGTGTGTTTGTCTGTCTGTCTGTCTGCCTTCCTGTGTGTCTGTGTGTGTGTTTGACGGAGTTTATGGGAGGGTCAACACAATGAAAGGGCTGATAGAAGTAATTACAGTTATAAAATGCTTTTAGCTCTGGTGGAGAACAGGAGTAATCCAGAGACCTACAAATTAGCTGATCATAAGGTCTTCTTCATTGCAGATAAACATTTTTGAATCTCTTTTTTGAGATCATGTAAATTGATCGTAAGCACTTCATGTGATTGATTTCAGACCCATTTCTCTGAATTCCATGGAGGATTTGCACATTTTGTGTCCATTTTTAATGTCCTCTTTCACAGAACTCAGGAAATACTACTGTACCTACAAGATATTTTCACTGTATTTGTAAATTACTAATCATAAAATATTAACTGCAATATTGCCTAGCAATATACTTACGTGATGAAGTGGTATGCTATGAATTGTTGCTTTCTTCAGATGTTTTGACTATCACAGCTTCCATTCACATACTGTATGACTGAATAATAACAAACTACAAAACAAATGTATCGTGTAGACCTCTGACTGCCACAATCTTTACTTACATACTGTATGAATATGTAAATCAATTCACATCTGAGAGCTTAGCAGTTACATGTGGAGAACAGGCTATTGTGGATAAGATAACAAACAATAGTAAAGACACGTGAAGGATACTGAATAAAACAATGCAAACAGTCATGGCAGTTATTTACCTGTTGTAAACAGAAGGCATTGGAGATTCCAAAACAGATTCTCGCAGTGGGACGAAGGGCAAAAGCCCTGAATAGTAGAGAGCAAGAAGAAGCAATCCGCGTTTCACGGTGAACATAACTGGCATGTCTGGGTTCTGTAAAACAGACATGGGTGTGGGAGGCAGAAACAAAGATACAAGTTATTAAACAATTACTTTTATAGACAGCCTTCAGTTAAAGAATCAGACCAGAGCCTTCATTAATGTGGGTATTATCTGCACTAAATGTGCCACTCATTCCCAGTACTACACCTACCTTAAATGCAGTTACCAAAATAATTCAAGTGCTCCCCTGTCATATTCCATCCATTACTTTTTAAACTTTATTAAAATCCGCTAATGAAAAACATGCAGAAGCGAGAAAATGAGTGACATAATTCAAAGTGAATGCTGGGTAATGTATATTGTGACTTATAGGTGAACACAAGATAAATTATCGTCAAGAAGGAATTATGCATTTTCACAAATAAAAAAAGAACAATATAAGACAAAATATAAATCAACATTTATTTACTATTATTATCTATTTTACATTTGTTTACCGGGAAAGTCTGACTGGACACAGGTGCTTTGTCAGCGGAGACCCAGGGAGAAAAGCTCCAGATACAGAGAATAAGCAGTCTATCAGTTATGTTTACATAATGCACTTGCATACATACATACATACATACATAGTTTTTAACAATGAAAAAAGCCAGCTACATTTACATACATTATTTAGTTTTTGACTTATAGCAGTTTGTATATGTTTTCAAAATTTTGTTTTACAAATTATGAAAAATTACAAATTTAATGTGCTACGTAGATTCACAGGATTTCAAAGCTGAGGATGAAGTACAATTAAATATGACAGGTGGGTGAGTTTAAATGAAAGAGGAGGGAAGAAAGGAAAGAGTATAATAGTGAGGAAATAGTGAGCTGAAAGAGAGGGACTTGGTAGGGAGGAGTTGGAAGTAATGATTATTCAGAGTTTTGAGAATTACAGAACCAGGTTGCATAAGGTGGATTTGGGGCTATGGATGTTAAAAATGTTAGAATAGGAAGATGGGATGCAGGGTAATTACAATAGGATAGAGAAGGGAAAAGGTACCTTAGAGGGAGTAGTAGAGTACTTTGAGAGGGGGGGGGGGAGTATTAGTAGAGTAGAAGTAAATAAAAGAGTTTAATCAGGATTGTCACAGTTACAGAGCCAATATTGCTATGGGTGGAATTTTAAGGCCTTTTTGAAGGAGGTAAAGGAAGTAGTGGCTGAGTTGTTGGAGGGAAGGCTGTTCCACTGCTTGGCAGCACTGTTGCTATAGAGGGAAATACCTCTGGAATTATTGTCTATGGTCACATCTAATAGGAGTTTTTGATTGGATCGCAGGAGTCTAGCTTTAGTGCTTGTGTGAAGTAGTTTTTTTAGAGCAGGGTTGTTCCAGGGTAGTGAAGTAGTTTATGGCTTAGTCTAAGTTGATTATAAAGAAGAAGAATTGTAAAGAATAAGGTTGGGGGAAAAAAAATCCAAAAGCAAAAAATGTATGTGTGTGTGTGTGTGTGCGTGCGTGCGTGCGTGTGTGTGTGTGTGTGTGTGTGTGTGTGTGTGTGTGTGTGCATATATATATATATATATATATATATATATATATATATATATATATATATATGCACCTCTAAATAAAAAAATTATGTCCAAGATTCAAAGTAGCCACATGCAAATCAAGGAATATTTTAGGTGGATGGTAATTATTTAAAGCAGTCAGGTGTCACCTTTGTGCCTTAATGAGCATAACTTCAGAATGGATCTTTCAGTAGGAAGCTTTACAAATAAATCTGATTTATTTTATTTTATTTGTTGACGTCAGTAGAACACTGATCTTTATATCCCTATGATGCATCTGAAAGTGGTACAGAAAGAAGCAACAAAAAAATTCCACAATAATACTAAAATACAATTTTTGGCAAAACAAAGAATGCGTTGTTAAAGCTAAGATAGTGTAATAAATGCTGTATATAGAGTTGATGACCCTGTGATTATACATACAGCTGTGAAGGAGAAGGGGGAGGAAGAACATAATAGTAGCAAGCTGAAGTGACAGAGGGGGTGGGGATGAGAAATGAAATGAGGACGGTGAGGGAAGAAGGGATTGTATGTAAGGGTAAGACAAAAGAGAGGGGGAGGATATGATTTGAGAAAGAAGAGCAGAGAAACAGAATTTATGTCTTGGAGGGAGAAGGGGTTTTTCTCAAGTGACAGTGGATTTACCAGCTGAATAAAAGTTGTATAGAATACGTATTATTTCAGAAATGCTAAGATCTTATTCAATGGGTACTTCATTAACATACTAAATTCAAAAAGGTTATAACGATCCATCAAAGGAATAAAAAACAGCCTACAAAAATGAACTGTGAATCTCAGCCTAATAAGTGTGCTGCATCCGTGGATAAATTCTGTAGTCTCTAAACCCCATTGCATGGTATTACTGGATCCTCAGAGCAATCTGGGAAGTAAACTGAGCATGTTACACTCTGAGATAAATGGACAAAATTAAGTTATCAGTGAAGCTAAGTTTTACTACAAACAAGCCATCCCAGAAGCACAGAAGCAAGGCAATGACCTATACTGCTGCGGATCTGAGTTCAATTCCTATCCTGTATCCTAGATGGTTGCTCAGGGTAGGTGCATAAGTAATCTCAAATGGTCAGATCACCTACCTATAGCAAGAGGATTTACTGAATTCTGCTATAGATTCAGCCCTTGGAAAATACCAGGGACATATCCCATTTTGGCCAACTTTAAATAAGGGGCAAGGCCACACATTAGTAGGTACCTCTGCTTCTTTTCTATATGCATGGCCTAAGAAAACTCTCAAGCATATTATAAAATCTAGTACCTTAGTATCGAGCCCTTAGCTACCAGTCTTGTAAATGCTGTCCCCACTGCTGGTTGCCCTACACCTGGAATGTCCACAGGCAGCTTCCTACCCAGAAGGAGCTGATCCTTCACTGGTTTAATCTGAGGTACAAGCTGGCCAGCAACTAGAACTAGAGGTGGAATCAGCAGCCCAGACTCTGATGTCAGTGAGAACCCATGGCAGACATGGATTGATAGACAGGCAAATAGACAGATTCATAGACTAACAGACAGGCGACAGAGAGATAATAGAAAGACTGATAGACAGATAGACAGCTAAACAGATAGATAGACAGCAGACAGACAGATTCATAGATTGATAGACAGGCAGACAGACAGATAATAGATAGACTGATAGACTGACAGGTAGACTGATTGACAGATAGACAGACAGATAGATAGACAGATAAGTAAGACATAGATTTGTTTCTGTTTTCTTAGAAATCTCTACACCAAGTCAACAGAAATTGTATAAACAGTGAAGAGAGTAGATAACTGACGGGGAGGTGCATTAGAACCGGACATTTGATTATTAACTGTGGCTTTTTAATGGAACCATTAATATGCTTTACAAAACAGATGGCAACATCAGTCTCAGTGAGGTGTGGCAGAAATGATGAGGTTAAACTATGCTCAGGGTGAAGAAGATGGCCAATGCTCTTCCAGAACTTCCTTGGATCGTGAGCATACTGACGCTATTAAACAAGATAAAATGATTCCTTGGATTGCAGTGGTGCAGCAGTAGCATTGTCGCCTCACAGCAAGAGGTTCTCCGGTTTGATTCTCGACTGGGGTGCCATCTGTGTGGAGTCTGTATGCCCTCCCTGCATTTGTGTGGGTTTCCTCTGGGTGCTCCAGTTTCCTCCCACATTATAAAAGACATGTGTTTGGAGCCTTTCTCCCTGGGCCTCTGCTGAAAATTGGCTTAATTCCAAGTCGGACTTTCCCGAATAAATAAAATCATGAGCATACTGACACTATTAAACAAGATAAAAGGATTCCTTGGATTGTGAGCATACTGACATTATTAAACAAGATAAAAGGATTCCTTGGATTGTGAGAATACTGATACTATTAAACAAGATAAAAGGATTCCTTGGATCGTCAGAATACTGACGCTATTAAAAAAGATAAAAGGATTCCTTGAATTGTGAGCATATTGACACTGTTAAACAAGATAAAATAATGTTTTTGCTGGCTTAGATTGCATATTTCATATAATTTCATACTTCTTTGAATCATGCATCATCAAATTACAGCTTAGATGCAGGGTAGACAGAGCACGAGTGGTCTTTTTCTGTAACTGTAGAGTCTATCGTACATGATATATGTGGTGGGGTCTGGGATCTGATGCATATTTTGCACATTGTTGCCATATTATTTAAGATGTTGTAGAATACAGAAGTTAACTGCAGCATCCATATGGGTGACCAGCTTGTGGAAATAGGTAAAGAATTAAATGTAATTGCCTCAAGCTTCTTCGTGCTTCTAAGAAGCAATATCTTTGGCACTTACACATTTTTGTGTGATTTCTTACAACAAATCTTAGGTGGTCACTGACAGTATGACTCTTGATAGCTTGTCTTTGAGTTGAATAACTCTCCAGCCTCAGAATCTTGCTTGTCCTGGTTGTAAGGGAGATTGAAGTGATGGTCTTGGACTGCCAAAAACAGAAACTGGTTGCTTAAGGCAGAAAGAAAAATAAAAAAAGTTGGACAATTGTTTGTCTCAGAAGTCCTACAGTGTTGTGGTTAATCTTTAATTAAATGTCGCAAAAAGGTTTTTGATTTTGAATTTTTCATAGAACCATCATATAGTTCACTTCCACTATGACTAAAGATTACTTATATCACAGAAACTTCCTTTCACTAATATGAAGCAAGAAAATAAGTCATTTGGGAACAAAATAATTTAAATAAAAAAACAAACGTAACCACAGTGTAAAATATAACTAAAAAAAGTCCTAAACATGCACTGTGAAGCAGTAGGAAACACTACTAGTCAGTCAAACTCTTCAGTCCAAACAGTTTTTATTCTTCCAACATACAAGGACACATATTGAGCACGTTTATCCCCTAAAACTGGGGACTTCATCAGAATTTAACTGCACTCCATAGTACAGCCTTTAAATACTGTTAAAAATGAGTGATGTCCTCACCATTCAAAATCCTTTACAGATACATCTACCTTAATGCTCAAATGAAATGCATTACAAACAACTTTTGACACAAGAACATTTTAACAAACATCATTTGTAAAATATATATATATGCTTTAAAGCAAGTCAATGGATAAAATGTGGTTGATTTTTTTTATCTTAAACAATTTTTAAGTTTACATTTGATGAATGTCTTGGAAGTTGAAAGGTTCTTTTTTATAAATGAGGTTTGTTAAAATGTTCTTGTGTTAAAAGGTGTTTGTAGTGCATTTCATTTGAGCATTAAGGGAGTTGCATCTTTAAATGATTGTGAAGGGTGATGACATCATTCATTTTTAACAGTATTTAAAGGCTATACTATGGAGTGCAGTTAGATTCTGATGAAGTTCCCAGTTTTAGGGGATGAAAGTGCTCAATCTGTATCTTTGTATGTTGGAAGAATAAAAACAGCCTGGACTGAAACGTTTGGATGACTGAAAGTGTTTCCTACTGCTTCAGAGTGTATGTTTTGGAGTTTTTTAACAAAATAATTTAACTTGAAAGGAGATTTCTACATCATAATCTGATGAAGACTGAATATTCTATTTCATGTACATTATCTATATGGGTCTAAGTTTACCGAATTAACATGACTGAAACTGAAAAGACTGAGATGGCAACATCAAAAGTGCAAAACAATGAACGTTCACAAAAGCGAAACTTACAAGATCAAAACAAACACATTCAATCCATTACAGGAGAAATAGACGTCTGTCACTCTAAACTACACTATAATTTACATCAATTTCTGCAGCCAACACAGAGCACTTTCTGGATGATAATCGTTCCAGTGAAATGATGAATGTGGTGTTCCATTTAGCTTCACAACGACCTTTTTCTACATTGTTGCAGGGGGGCAAGCCCCCTGCACTCCCCATGTGGGGGGCTATGCCTCCACACACTCCCTGCAAATTATATATACCAACTCTGAGATCACAATATGGTGACTTAATGGGTGAATTTCCTGATCCTCACTGTACCGCAACCTCCATTCAAAAGCCACAAGGTTCCAAAAAAAATTATGTGTAACATCCGTAGCTGGTTTTCAATGTCTTGACTTTCGAGTTTTTGAACGTTCGTTGTTGTGCAGTTTCAGTGTTGTCGACTCATTGTTTTCAATTTCAGTCGTTTGTTAATTCTGTAAACTGAAGTTGACACACACACACACACACACACACACACACACACACACACACATATATATGTGTGTGTGTGTGTGTGTGTGTGTGTGTGTGTGTGTGTGTAGATATATATATCTATATATATATATATATATATATATATATATATATATATATAGCTCAAGCCCCACTCCCATGGTTTGCTGACTCAATTAGATGTACACTGGAAAAGTATAATCCAAGGCATCGAAGAGCAGCAAGAAACAGCGATGAAGCCAAAGGTAATCTCCACAAAAAGTTTATTCAAACACACGACATAAATTTCTCCAAATCCTTCTCTCAAGCGCTTTCGCTCAGTGCAATACTGAGCTTTATCAAGATAAAAATGCAGGGCAGAACAACCTTATTTGTAAGTCTCTTAATGAGATCATGTGCTTCATTAATTAAAACCAGTCAAGTTACAATTAAAATTAATTGGTGACCAATTTAAAATTAAAGAGCAAGATGTATGAAATACATAAAATCCTAAATAAAATACCTTTTGTTAAATATGTTGTAGTTGAAAAATATGTTATTTAAAAGATATGTCATTTGAAAATCACAAAGTATTCATGTATAAATAAATAAATATTGTTATATGTTAATGTCCCATGAAACCACATTTGTAGTGATTGATTCTTATAACACTGTTTAGTGTGCAATAAATATTACAATGGGGTACCACGAATAAATGATGTGAGTAATAAATAGTAATAGATAAAAATCAAATGTTAAACATACAAGAATTAAAAATAAAAATAATAATCAAGTATTAAGTGTTCAAACGTTGTTACATAGATTATATTCCCTATACTCAGAATAAATATAAATATAAAATACAAATAATTGATACAAATAAGTAATGTTGATAATCTCTTACGAAATGCTGTATGCTATAACTTAGCTCTTCTTAGTTTTAAAACTACTTAAATTTGTGTAGTCATTTAACCCTGGCCATTTAGCTGCATCCAGTCTTAGTTGCCATATAAGCTCCCTATATTCCAATTTAGTCTCCCAGTCACCCCCTCTCTTGTCGGGTGTTATCTGGTCTAACACAATGAACTTGATTTCCATATCTGGGCAGGTCAAAGAGTGTTTATAAAAAGCATTGGTCTCTTTTTTCTTGGAAATATCGTAGAAATGCTCATAAATTCTTCTCTTTAGAGTCCTTTCTGTTTTCCCAATGTAGAAACTTTGACATTTTATACATGAGCCTAAATATACAACATATTTTGCACTGCAGTTAAAATACCCATTAGACCGGAATAGATATTTCCTAGATGGGATGTATATACTAAGATCATTCAACATAGCAGTGCATTGTTTGCACATTCCACATTTATAAGTTCCTTTCTTGGATCTACTACCAGTGGTATTCGTCATTTCTTTTCTTTCAAATAGCTCTTTCATGTTAGTACCCCTGCGTCTAACAAATGTGGGTTTAGTTGGAACCTTTGTTGAAAAATCATCATGCAATGTAAGAACTGGCCAATACCTTGTTATTGTTTCCTCTATCAGGTCAGAATTGCTGGAAAATGTGTGTATGTAACTAGTTTGTTCTAGCTGCTGGGTGTTCTTATGCAAGTTATCCACTTGCGGTAACATGCATCCTAAAAGTGGTGGGTATTTTTCTTCTCTACTTGCGGAAATTTCCATGACCAAATTCTTGATTAGTTTGGCCGGGTAGCCCCTTTCACAAAATTTCTCTTCTAAAAAGCTAACCTCGTTTGAGAAGTATTCCACAGTGCTACACATTCTAGAAGCATGGATTAGTTGCCCTTTGATAATTCCTTTCTTTTGATAGAAAGGATGACTACTGCTAAAGTGTAGGTACGAATTAGAATATGTGGGTTTCCTGTATACTCTTGAAGCAAACTTGCCATTGGTGAAATCCTTGATTATAGTTACATCTAGATAGTTCAAACTAGTGTTACTGACCGAGTGTGTAAAGGTCAAAAAGGAAGTGGTGGAGTTAATGTAATTTACAAATTTCTGAAAATCCACCTCTGTTCCATGCCATAACAAACATATATCATCCAGGTATCTAACATAGTGTTTAATGTGTTTCACCCAGTCTGTGCCAAATATGAAAGTCTGTTCCCATTTGTGCAATACAATGTTCGCATACAAAGAGGCACAAGAAGCCCCATTGCAACTCCCAATTTCTGTTTGTAAATTTACGCGTTAAAACAGATGAAATTATTGTTTAACACAATATCCATGAATTCGACTAGCAAATTCACAACATTGGCACCAAGATTGGCTTCTTTGACCAAAACGTCTTTGAACCAATCCAGACCTGTCAAATGTGGTATACTGGGGAATAGTTGCACTATATCGATAGTTACCATTAAAAGGTCTGGGTGGTACAAATGGGATCCCATACCCTTTAGGAAGTCCCAAGAATCTTTGCATATGTGGCTTAGTGATGTAACAAACCGTTTGAGGACGTAGTCAATAAATTTTCCCAAAGGTTCAGTCATGCTTCCTTCACCAGAAACTATTGGTCTGAATTTTAAAGGGTCCAGTCCTTTGTGGGTCTTTGGAATACCAACAATTACTGGGATTCTTGGTTTGGCTACAAACAAGTAATTATATAGCTTTTCATTAATGGCTCCTTGTAAAAGGTGGTCCATTAATAGATAGTTAATTTTGGAATATGCTATGTGTAGCTCATTTGTTGATATCAAGTCATAATGCTCAACATCCTGTAACATGTTGTAAATATGCGCATCATAGTCTATATTGTACATCAAAACTAAGCCCCCTCCTTTATCCGGTTTCATTACTCTACACCCTTCTTCCTTTAAAAACCTGATTATGTGTGTTTCATTCAAACTTAGATTCTGGTGACCTGCAGCAGGTTGTCTAATGCCAATAGCTCTTAGATCTCTTTCCACCAATTCTTCAAACACCTTAGTGGAGGAGTGTGTGGGAGGGTTAAAGGTACTCTTTCTAGTAAGTATGTCACCTTGACAGGGTTGACCCTTGAAGTATAGAGACAAATTCAATTGCCTAACAAACATTTTAAGATCTATCAGTTCTTTTTCAAGATTAAATGATCGTGCTGGTATAAAATGCATACCTCTTGTAAATAAGTTAAAATGTTCCTTCGTTATCTCTAAATCAGTAAAATTATAAACCGTAAAATTATTATCCGTGGTCACCGTGTAACTGGTGGGGTTAATAGGAGGTGAATCCAAAGGTACACAACTCTCCTGGTCGGGCATAGCATGACTGATCTCGGTTACTTGTTCCATCTCCTCGTTGGGAATCTGCCCCCCCTCCCCCCTGATTTGTCTGGGGGAAATATAAAATCCTGATGAGAGTTCTTTCTTTCCTTTTCCGCTAGTCTCTCACTCCTTCTAGGTAGGTCAACCTGCGTGTCATCATTATTAAAACTACGGACATTGTTGTGCTGTGTAACAGTGTTGTTAGTCCATCTAGCCTTTACTGGGAGTGGGTAAGCCATGCCTTCGCTATATTCTCTAAGATCCCTTTCTAATTTGTGTATCTTGCGGTTCACAACCTTAACACAGAACCTGTCTACTTCATTGAAAATATTATCATAGTTATACTTCACTGAAGGAAAGTTCTTGTCATTTACTAATGCGTTATTCAACCCATTTAAGTCCTTAAGCAGAGCATCAGCCTTAGCTTCATACTCTGCTACCATAACCTCCAACATTTCAATTCCTGCACGGTTAAAAATGTCACACAGTTTCTTGTAGTATGCAGTACCTTTTTGAACATTATTTGGAAACTTAAAACATCTTAAACCTTTGGGAACCCTTTCTACTTTCACACATTCTTTTAAATAGTCTATTTCCAGTTGGTTCATTTTGTAGGTGTATAGCTTATCACGTAATGTGTTAAAGTCTTTTTCTATATCAGCGTTGTTAACAGTATTGTCTGTACCTTGTTTGAACCAGAACTGTTGTTCCGCCCAGGCATTGAAGTTAAAGTCCTTATTACGGTCACCTACATCACTCGCACCCTGATTGTTTGCTTTGTTTGTCTGTTTACTCATGCCCTGCTGGATACTAGACCCAAACTGAACGCCACTGCTTGCTGGCAAGGGTTCACCGGAAATACGTCTTCTCTTCTGCTCCAGCCCCTGTTGCTGGTTGCCTGGCAACGTTGAAAGCGTGCCCGTTTTACTAGTGTTGAAAACTTCTGTTAACTGCATTAACATGTCCAATACTCTGTTGAATTCAGCCCTGGTAACTGGCCCATTTTCATCTAAAGCTTTGAGCACCTGTGGGGTGCCTATGAAGTCGCTCTGTACCACTTCCTCCGCCATGGAACAAATTGGAACCAAGAACACAGCAAAAAGCTTGAAACCAAGACCAAGTGAAAAGTATAATCCATGGCAGCGAAGAGCAGCAAGAAACAGCGATGAAGCCAAAGGTAATCTCCACAAAAAGTTTATTCAAACACACGACATAAATTTCTCCAAGTCCTTCTCTCAAACACACAACATAAATTTCTCCAAATCCTTCTCTCAAGCGCTTTCACTCAGTGCAATACTGAGCTTTATCAAGATAAAAATGCAGGGCAGAACAACCTTATTTGTAAGTCTCTTAATGAGATCATGTGCTTCATTAATTAAAACCAGTCAAGTTACAATTAAAATTAATTGGTGACCAATTTAAAATTAAAGAGCAAGATGTATGAAATACATAAAATCCTAAATAAAATACCTTTTGTTAAATATGTTGTAGTTGAAAAATATGTTATTTAAAAGATATGTCATTTGAAAATCACAAAGCATTCGTGTATAAATAAATAAATATTGTTATATGTTAATGTCCCATGAAACCACATTTGTAGTGATTGATTTACACTGTTTAGTGTGCAATAAATATTACAATGGGGTACCACAAATAAATGATGTGAGTAATAAATAGTAATAGATAAAAATCAAATGTTAAAAATACAAGAATTAAAAATAAAAATAATAATCAAGTATTAAGTGTTCAAACGTTGTTACATAGATTACATTCCCTATACTCAGAATAAATATAAATATAAAATACAAATAATTTGATACAAATAAGTAATGTTGATAATCTCTTACTAAATGCTGTATGCTATAACTTAGCTCTTCTTAGTTTTAAAACACTACTTAAATTTGTGTAGTCATTTAACCCTGGCCATTTAGCTGCATCCAGTCTTAGTTGCCATATAAGCTCCCTATATTCCAATTTAGTCTCCCAGTCACCCCCTCTCTTGTCGGGTGTTATCTGGTCTAACACAATGAACCTGATTTCCATATCTGGGCAGGACAAAGAGTGTTTATAAAAAGCATTGGTCTCTTTTTTCTTGGAAATATCGTAGAAATGCTCATAAATTCTTCTCTTTAGAGTCCTTTCTGTTTTCCCAATATAGAAACTTTGACATTTTATACATGAGCCTAAATATACAACATATTTTGCATTGCAGTTAAAATACCCATTAGACTGGAATAGATATTTCCTAGATGGGATGTATATACTATGATCATTCAACATAGCAGTGCATTGTTTGCACTGGAAAAACACTCTTTACATTTTGAAATGAAAATCTTAACTGTACATAAGTGAACATTAGCAGAGCAGAAACTGACTTTTATAAATAAGAAATGTATATAATGTAAAATGTCCTCCTCGAGGTCAAGTGACGTTAAAGACATGCAGGTAGGTACAAGCGTGAATGGGTGTGCCTTCCTTGAAGGTTGGGCATCGGGCTGGCAACTTGGCACTGTAAAAATTCACTGCCAATCATTAGCGGACCAGAGTTCTGCTGTGGCAACCCCTAACCGGGAAAAGCCGAAAGATATTAATATCATGTAAAAAGGGTTAACTTTATATTTCCATTTGGTAACAGTTAGTCCCAAATTTCCATCCATTTCAGTCCATCATGATTATCTAAGTTAATTTCTTACACCCAATATTCTTCACTCAAAACCCCAGTCTCCTCTTCCAATAATTCAGGATTTTTACTGCAAAACCCCTGAGGTCCTTCTCACTGTCATTCTTTAGTTTTCTCAGCACAGAACTAAATTTAGTTAGACTCTTTTACATTCTCTCAGGCTCAGCTTCAACATTTTAAACTGAACTCAACTGTCATATGTTCAGCTTCCACGCTGAATTTTTTTCAACTCCCTTTGGCCCTAGCATATCATCAAGTGCACCTCATTATGTGGAGCAGTCCTCATACTGAGTCTTAAAAAATCCATTGTCACATTGTTCTATGTAGAACTAACACTAACACTTTAAAAAAAATTGAAAAGCTAGCTATTAAACTTTAGCTCCTGCACTTGTTAGGACCTAACCTAATCCCCCCATCCCTGCAATTTATATATCACAAGGTATAGAGATAAGAAATATTTTAAAACACATTTAAATATTTAATATTTAAAACACATTTCTTTCAGATTGATTTGAAGCCATTCATTGCTCTACTCTAAATTGATACTTGTAAACAGAAACATTTCTGTGCCATGTTACTTATCTAATTAGTCTCTAGAATGCAATGCTAATTTTACTAATATGTTTTTACCCTAGACTTACTTAGGTAATTAATCTTTTTTTTACTTATTCTAGTTTATTCTCCTTTCAGTTCAAACTGCTGTCTTACCCTTTTTACTCATTCCACGCTACTGTCAATTTTCAAATTGTATAGCCTTGCATTTTGTGATATTTTGGAACTTTTCTGATGTAAGTGTAAACGTTATGTTTTTTTTTGTGTGTCTGTGTGTTATTTTTAGAGCTTTTTGCCTCAGGTCTCTACTGAAAATGGGCCTTTGGCTCAGCTGGATTAAAACAAATGACAAATAAATAAATATAGAAAGGGTCTGCCACACATTTAATGTTAAGAACTTTTTATCTAATATCCGTGCCTTCTGTATGGAGTCTGTATGTCCTCCCCGCGGTCGAGTGGCCTCCGAAAGACATGCGTGAATGGGCGTGCCTTCGCTGAAGGTTGGGCGTCAGGCTGGCAACTTGGTACCATAAAAATCTACTGCCAATCATTAACGGACCGGAGTTCCGCTGTGGTGACCCCTAACCAGGAAAAGCCGAAAAAACAACAACATCCTTTATAAATAATTCTGAATCATATTAACTATCTAAATCATTTTAATAATTATAACCTTCATGTGAGCTTCCTAGTTGAAGTTTTAGTAAGTTGTTAATAAGTGTTCTACATTTTGCTCATTCGTCCACATTATTAGAAATAGTGTTCCACATCTTGTAGATGGATGGTTGAGGGCTATGAGCCCTAGGCCTCAGTGCTCTCTCACTCTCTCTCTCTTTCTGTAGTGGCTCTCCCCCTTTTACCTTGCATATGGGTGGGGCAGCCACATATACACACTTAAGCAGGGTTAGAGAATGGATCCCTTTATAATTAGATAAAATCCTCTCAGAGAGCCTTTCTCCCATCTCAAATGAAGGGACTATGCCAACATATACATATGGGTTTGGTGTGTTTTGTTGCACATTCGGTACATCAAATGTTTTGGAAGGAAGCTATGTTTATTGAATGGCTATTCCATTACAGGATGCCAGCACTGAGTATGGGGAATCATTACACAGTAGGGAGTGGAATGTTGCCCTTTTCCCACTGTTTTTCAATCTCAGAGTTGGTATATATAATTATCCGGAGATATGAGGGGTGATGTTTCTTCATTTATTGAGTGTCAACCATTTATGGTTGATGTAGAGCATGCTGGTGTAGTTGGCTGGCCATTTTCTGAAAAACAATGATATATATATATATATATGTGTGTGTGTGTGTGTGTGTGTGTGTGTGTGTGTGTGTGTGTGTGTGTCTATATATATATCTATATATATATCTATATATATATATATATATATATATATATATATATATATATATATATATATATTTATATATATATAGTATACTAACCGGGATAAGCCAAAAGGAAATGATAATGATTAAATGTAACTAAGGTTTATCTCTTCTTACCTTTATATAAACCTTCCCAGATCTTTGGATAAGGTGACAGTGTGGTGTAGAGTTGGTCAAACATGTTATGACAATTTACAGATTTGTTGCTGCTGTTATGCCGTCTCCTGGGATCTTAATATTTATTCATCTGATATAAGTGTAATATACATGTTTTGTGCATTATATAATGGACATCCGAAACAGGTTTTCATTCACAGAGGCCATCAAGGCAGAACCAATCCATGAACAAAAATCACCTTGTCAATACCTAACCTCATAGGGCACCTCCCATCACCAGGAGGCGAAACAAGTCAGACCTGGAATTAATTTATGGGTACCCATCCAATTGTTAAGGTTGGCCTTAAAGTAAATGATAGTTTCACTTTCTTTATATGTAATGTAAGATTATTACAGAGATGGTAGAGTGTTATGTAATAAATGTGTCCTTCTAGCATGCCTTGTTTATTTCTTGATGGATACTGAACTTTTGTATTGAGTTTTCTCATTGTATTTATTTGTTAACTATGTAGGCAGACTGACCACCAAGGACCTTTCTAGGCTATTTACCAAGAGCAAAGGCAACCAACCATTGAAATGCATACACATACATAAAACAGTTAACTGTTACACAGATACAAGGGAAGAACAAATACAGACATTGAAAAAGCTGTTTAAATACTATATTGCATCAACTACATTAACTAACAAGAACATTTATAACTTCATATAACCTCAGTAAGGAAGTACACCTAGTTGAAAATTTCAGAGAAGTATTACATTTAGATGTAGGTAACACACTGTGTGAAAAGCAGCAACAAATTTCTAAAGTGAAAGGTTGGACTGTGAAACCTAGTCAATTATTTTTATTCTGTCAAACTGGTGGGCGGCCACAGTGCTGCAGTGGTTAGCATTGTCACCTCACAGCAAGAGGTTCTCAAGTTTGATTGTCAGCTGGGGTGCCTTCTGTGCGGAGTCTACATGTCCTCCCTGCAGTTGTGTGGGTTTCTTCTGGGTGCTCCAGTTTCCTCCCACATTCCAAAGACATGCAGTAGGTGAGTTGGACACTCTAAATTGGCTGTAGGTGTGAGTGAATGGTACTGATGAATCACCACAACAGCTCTAGCCACCTGGCGGTGTAAACCTTGGCTCGAGATGATTGCCACAGTTGAAGTGACACCCCACCCCATGTGCAAAATGGGAAAAAGAGGATGAGGATGAATGGATGAAACTGTTATCACCATGGATTGAAATACATTCTGCATCTGTTCTTTAACAGGTATCTAATAGAGATTTCTCTAGTTTATTCAACATATTATATATTTGTTTGTTTTACTGTCTGTAAGACAACTGCTACATTATTAACATAAGGTTATACACACACTTTCTTTTACCTTACTTGACTTTACTGTACTGTGTTTACATTGCATTTACAATGTTGTGGCTGAAAATGAACCTTTGCAGCTTATTCTACCTATTGAAATGAGTAAATAAATAAATAGATAAATGGATCAGGGTGACTTCACAATTTATAAGAAAGCAATCTCTAATGCTCAGAATGCAAGACTAAAAACATTTTTCCTCTGCTACTTGTTTTGGGTAGAGAGGATGGAGACACTGCTCCATGAGTTCTCTGATGATCTATGCATTATATGAGTGAAAGTATAGATTATTAGTAGCGAGGACTGCAATAGCATGCCTTGAATAAATGTATATGCTAAGGCACTCAGACTTAAGGGAACAAGGAAGTCAGTGCTATCTTCTCATAGTACTTACAGTAGTAGTACAGATCTGGATGGTAAAAAGAACCTTAATTTTATGCCATTGAACTTGCATCATGTTGGCACTGGTCATACAGGAAAAAGTTGCAAGGGTAATCTTATGCTCAGGTAAAGGGCTGAATATGTTTCAGGCTACAACAGAGTTTTTGTCCTGAAGGCAAAGTAGTTAAATAATACTGTTAATTTTGGTTTGTAGTTTATATAGATGTTAAAGGACATGGGTTGGTCAAATTAAGTATCAAGGAATTTGAATACTGGAAATTCCCAACATTGTGTGTGTGTGTGTGTGTGTGTGTGTGTGTGTGTGTGTGTGTGTGTGTGTGTGTGTGTGTGTGTGTGTGTGTGTGTGTGTGTGTGTGTGTGTAATAGTTTGGTCTAAGTTTCAGTTACTGTTGAAAAGATTACACAGGAAGGCACTGAGCTTAACCTGTTGTGATTATAATTATGTTCTGTAGCTGTAGAGTGTAACACTTATTTGGGTGTGGCAGGTGCTCCTAATAACCTAAAGTATTAGTGCATATTTGTCATATACTTTTAAAGCTAGTCACCCCTATTATATTAATTGGTACGGGGCATGTAAATTTAAAGCCTGTACTTCTGCACATAAAATAAACAAATTGGTGGCAGCAATGCAATATTCAAACACTGTAGCCCTGCATCTCATGTATTAATTAGTATCACCAAGTGGAATTGCAGGCCCATGTCACCACATATATAAATTGATTTGGAGAAGTGTGAAGATATTGCAAGCCTGCAAAACTATTCTGTCACCAAGACTTGAGTCTACCCCGAAGACACAAAGTAAAATATATACTAGTACACATTGCACATCACTTATTTTATTTTTTAATCACAGTAGTTAAAAACAGGTAACAGATGAGCTCCAAAGAATATCCTAAAATGCCAATGGTACAACTGGTTAAAAGGTTCATATCAAAAGGACTACCACTAAGTGGTCTAAACAAAGGTAAATTGACATTCCCACCTGAGTGCATTTGGAGCTCAGTGCACTGAACATGTAGACAGCCTGTCTGGGATTGTAGGGATGTAGCATGCAGCAAAATAGCTACCCAATATGTCTCTGAATGATTTTAGAATGTAGCTTTAATTAAAGACACTACAGCTAGACATGCAGTGCATGGAGGCTGTAGCACCTGAGAAGTGAAACAGCTTGAGGTGCAATAGGAGTGAGAGCAGAAAGGGAGTGGGACAAGAAGTAGCAGGATGCCACGCAGAAGAAAGGCAATAAGATCATGAAGCCACAGTAGAACAAAGGGAACAGTAGCACAAACTAGTCATGTCACAAAGATGGAAAGGGAGCGCAAAGAAAGAGAAAAATAAAGTCAGAATGAAAGCAGACTTGTTAAATTTAGCAAGAGCTGAAGGATTAATAGGAGTGAAAATTCATCTCCAAAAGCCAAGTTTAGTGCTATTTTTTTCTTCAGCAATAGGATGACTTTGATAGTTCAATCCAGGTATTTGAAAGTGTGGGTAATCAACATCATATTCGCCAAGGCCAATGAGTAGATTTTGTTCTTCTGTTCTAGGCACTTTATAGCTCTTGCCTGGAAACTATTAAACCTCTGCCAATTAGGCCTTGTCCATACATTCACCTGTACTAGGAAATTACTCCAGTATAAGACGTGATTGACAGTCATTCAAAGGGTCCATCGTACAGGCAGCCATGACGTGTGCTTGTACCCTGTCCTCGACAGTTTACTGATAATGAAGGTAATTGAATGGCCTAACCTCAGCAACTGGGTGGGGGAATGAGCTACCGGCATCACTGTGGGGACCCACAATGTCTTTCTCTCTACTATTGTATACTCCTGCATACTTGCTAATAAAGTCTTCTACCAGGGAGTGGTTTGGTGAGATGAAAGCTTGTTTCCAGGATGTGTACTGTAACACTTCCCCTTCCCCAAGGGATTGTGGCTGTATGCATCCTACTGTACACTGACTGATCTCTCCCCCCCCCCTCCCTGGATGAGCATGCCAATGCACCCCATCAGCTCTTTCAAGCACTCAAGATGTTAATAAAACTTAGATTACATTCGACATAGATAAGGCTTTAGCTCTCTATTTTACCAGGGCTAGCTTGCATTGGATGAAATTTTTAATTTCTCTGCTAATGTGTAAAGTAATCATGTTTTGGAAAAATTGTTTGACACTAATTGTGTGGATTAATGTACAGTAAGCAGTGTTTTGTAATGTTTTAATATTACACCTGAAAGCTATAAAAAATTAAAGAACATAGAAAAAAATTAGAAGATAGTGTCAGTGATTTCATTGCAGAAATAATCACTTACTTTCACATGTGAGTTAATGGGTGTGAATCTACAAATTTTGAGGTATAGACAGACTTTATGATAAGGTAGAAAGCACTTTTACTTTGCCTAAGAGCACCAGAATCTGGTTAACAAACTAGAAAGGTACATCAGCTGAAGAGACAGACAAAAATCATTACCTCTAGCTAGCTAACATGGCAAAACTACAAAGGAGAGGTGTACCTGCCTTACACTTGGGTATAAGAGAAGCTATAAGGAGCAGCCCAAGCCATCACAGCAGTTTATACAGGCAAGGGGAAAGTCATTGGTTCCAGTAAATATTAAGGTCCTGGGGTTAGAGGCTTTCAATGTAACCATGTGGCATATATGGTTCAAATGTCAACATGGACAGTATGTGGAACAAAAGACATAGGAAGCTAAAAGGGCAAATGTCGTGGTAGAAATGTTTAGCTGGGTAGGATTTCTTACAGAGATACTGATGGATAGAGCAGCTAATTTAATGTCTAACATGCTCACCTGTTTGTGAAGCACTGTGGTGTAAAGCAGGTAAAAACTAGCCTCCTACCTCCCAAAAATAGTTAAGTGGAGAGGTTTAACTCTACTGTTAAAACTATGATGAGAGAATTCAAATGCCAGTTTAAAAAGTGGGTGAGAAAAGCACCTATTCATCTCTTGTCTGCATACAGGGAGGTGAACCAAGAATCCACAGTTTTTATGGTCACAGGATGCAGGGGCTTCTAGATGTAATTTGTGATGATTGGTAGGTTAAATGTGATTCCAAAAAAAAAGAAAATCTGTTGCAGGGTATGTGCTGAATGTCAAGACTAAGCTTAACGAGCGTAGGGGATTGGCAGCTATCAGAAGTACAACAGCAGCAAAAGGGACAGCAACAGCCCAAGAAATTACTTTCTGACAATATGTAAGAGTGTTTATTCTTATATAGCAAAATAAGCTATACGCAGCATGGAAGGGGCCTTTCACTGTGGTAAGTAAGGTGATTGATTTTAATTATGTGATGTGGTGGCCAAACAGAAGGCAGAAACACAATCCTTACCATGTTAACGTGATAGAGAGTCATTGGTACTCAGTATATGCAGGAGGTTACACAAAGAATTACAGGGGGCCTTGTGGTAGATGTTCTCAGTGAGGCTTGGTCTGACATGTCAGTTGAAAAGGCAGTGCTGTCACAGTAGCTATCCTCTACCAAGTTTTAGGAAATCTGAGCATTACTATAAGACTTTGGAGTCATAGTCACTGCTAAGCCAGGGTGTACCCAACTGGTAGAGTTCCATGCAGACACAGGAAGTCAACTACCAGTCAAAATGACAATATTAACTGTTAAGGCAGGAGGATACCAAATGGCAAAAGGGTTCAGCCCTGTTTCAAAATATTCAAAAGGCCTTCCAATGCAGGAAACTGGGTGATTTAACAATAACAATGTATTTTCTACCCAAGATACACCTCTTGGGGTCATTCAAGCAAATTCATATGTGATCTAGATGAGAAATATTCACAGTTACATATTTTTTACTAGATGTGGGAAACTTGCAACTGATCCTTCAATGACATTTTATTACATTTGTGAAATTTACAACTGTTCTTTTCAGTTGTGATGAAGATGTGTACAACAGAATATAACTTGTTTTCACACACACACACACACACACACACACACACACACACACACACACACACACAGACACACACGCACGCACGCACACACACACACACACACACACACACACACACACACACTGTACTTCCCATCCAAAAATACAGCACCTCATTGTAGAGCAGAACTCTCTGTGTGTGCTGAAGCTTAAAAAATCTGTTTTCCATTGAAATGCTAACATGCAAAGAACGATGAAGCGGAACTATTGTTCTTCCCTCTTTATTTGGATTGATGGTTACTTTTGTGAAGTCCCTAACTTGCAGAGTATACTGAGATAAGACTGCTGTACTTTACAGTTTAGATTGGATCAAGCCTGGAAGAAGTAAAGGATTTTTATGTGAACTATAGATGTAAGATAATATAACCTGCTATTCCAGAATCATTAATTTGAACTTTGATAATCTGCGTGCGTCACATTCATCTACTGAATGTTTACAGAGACTAAGTGTTAGTAGGTCAGCAGTATTTCCAGTAAGACTGTTAGTGTTTTATTTATTTGTTTACAAAGGGAATCTCATAGCATTGGTGTGAATGTTGGCATCCGCCTTTCTGAAAAAAACACTTTGGCTATTAACAACCATAATTTAAAATATTGGTTGGTTCATTGAAAAGTATTCAGTATTTGAGACTTTGGTGTCAGGTTGGTCTGGCAGTTAGTAGCATGTACAGAGGAAGCAGAATATGGCTGTGCTGTCACTGTGGAGATTAAACAGTAGCCCCTCCTGGCAAGTACTGTGTATGTGTGTATGGAAACAGTTTTACCTAAGTCTGACTTATATTTGGTAAGACTGCATTAGAAGACACTGGCTCAGACCAAGGTGGGTGAAATCCTGGAGAATCAGTGTTTATAGCTCTATTTATTTTTTATTTATTTATATATTTGTTAACTGGGTGGGTGCATTGGTTCAAAGACCCATTTCAAGTATGACACTTGTTAATAAAGCAAACAACATAAACAGTGTGTCATTATGAAAGCAGGCATTAGTGTATATAAATTAAACAACTGAACAAAATCCAACCGATATCAGTATTTAACACAAAGTCAGTAGTATGTGTACAAAATCTCTGTAAAGTATGTATGACACAACTATATTGAAGAGGAACATTAGACTTAAGGCCAAGTTTTATTAAGGCAAAAATCAGGTTGACAGTTTAATACAAGAATAGAAATGAAAGGCAAGGTGGATAGAGAAAAGAGCTCAAAGAAAGTGGGAGTATGAGGTATCGGAGTAGAAAGTTTGTTAAAAATGTATTTCTATTGATAGGAGGGTGGAAAGTTTTGTTGCAAAGTGGAATGTATTAAGAAGTAGGAAATAATTATAAATTCCAAGTGATGAATAACACTAAGTTAAAAAACACAGGTCCCTTAATTGCTTGTCGCAGTGTAGGTACGTTTTAGAAGGTGGATTAACTGTGGTTGTTGAACCAACAGCACTGACCGTTCTCTTGTATTTGTTTCTTCAGGGACTTCCTAAAATCTAAGAAGATGATATTTCATCTGATATATTGTGGTAATTTGTTCTAGTAGTCTGATAGGAGTTTGAAGAAGGATTTTTTGGTTACCACAAGACTGTATGGAGCTAACAAGAAGATAGTCACCCATATTCTTAATGGAGTACGTTGAACTTTTGAAGTGCAGGAACTGGTTGAGTTGGGGGCAGTACATTTCTTTAGGGGTAAAAAAGAGATTCTACCTTCTTCTACAGGGAACAAGTTACATTTAATAATAGTGTGAAAATGGTGTTCTGTGATAGGCTGAGATATATAAATCATAATTTGTTTACTGCCTTCTGCAGGATGTATTTTGTAGGTATATGGCCATAACTGGTAATGAGTATTTTGACCTGGGTATGAGTATTCTAACCTGGGTGTTAGTACATTAATGTCTATAGTTTGTCTAGTTTCTTTGTTTAGCAGATGGGAAATACTGCAAGTCATTTTTTAGCTGTGTTTGTACATTCTGGATCTGAATTTCCACATGAACAAGAATAACAATTGCTCTAGGCTGATGCCAAGGGTTTTATGTTAGAAAATGAATGATAGCTGTAGTTGATAAGGGTTAAAAATTTGTAGAGGTAGAGGAGATGACAGCCTTTGATTTGTGATAAATGATATTGTTGAGGATTTTTGTGTTTGACAATAGCTTACTGAGATCCATCCAGTTTCAGAGCAGTATATTTTTTTTTTGCAGGTATTCTGTTAATCCAGTCCTGAAGGTATAGACTCTGTGATGACAACCATCTGTGTATAGAATTTTGTTAAAGGAAATTAACTCCCAATCCCTGATGAATATTGTGAAAAGGAAGGGGCCTAGAAGTGATCCTTGTGAAATCATCATATTGGGTGGTAGAGGGGTATTGAGAAGGTTTTGTGCTAAAATATTCCTTAAACCAAATGCAAACTTCTTCAGATTAACTGCATTTCTTGAGCGTATGCAGTAGTACTTTATAATCAGTTTACACATTCAACTTTTCCTTAGAGCTTTCCTTGCTCACTGTTGCTGTATCATTTTGCTAGCATTTTTCTCCCTCCTGTATGAGTCTATTGCTCCCTTTCCAGTTCCCCACATCCATCTCTTGGTCTGCCATCCACCTCCTTATCCATCCCCAAACTATTTTCGGTAGGGTTGAGACCAACTCAGAACTCAAGGGTGCCCTGGGGGTCTGGCCATTCACATCCACATCCACATCTAAAGGGGGGGGGTCCTTATTTTTTGCCCTATCCCTGTTACTCCACCCACCTCAGTTCTATATGGTACATCCAAGGGGCAAGCAGGAGTGCAATGGAGATGTGCACTGTATCATCCCACCTCCACATCAGCTCAGACTTCTCCCCACCCTATTTCCCCTTTTGGACCACACCACCTAGTATGGAGTCCCCAGCCTCCAACAGATATCAGCACAGGAGACACCATCAGAACCATCAACCCACCAGGGATGGTAACACCCATCCCTCCCTCCCTATCATTCCATTAGTCGCCAAAGCTGCTATTGGAACCCGGGTTGCCTCTGCTGTAGTCAGGGCTTGATCCCTCTACACCACCGGTGCCGTACTACTCAGTGTTGTTATAGATGGTATTAGTAAGTATTAATATGGCAGCGGTAGCACTATATCTAGAGTGTATACCAAGATCGAAAGTCATGTTTATCTGTAAGCATGTCATATTTTGTGATAAACTTCAGGATTAGTTTGCAACCTAGGGTGTGAATATTCATGCTGCAGGTGACCAACAGGTGACCTAGAGGCTTTAAAATTGTAACATAGTGGCCACCCCTGCAGCTGTAGCAGAGCAAAACAATTTCCTGTGTTAAACTGCTGGTCCTGCACTTCCTCAAATCTAAAACACAGATTACAGCTGCATGAACTGAATTTGAAAAAGAAAATGTGATGCTCTGCCATTATGAAGTCACAACTGTTTACAAGCAGTGGCAAAAGAAAGCATACAAGTAACAGCGCTTATGGTTGTGTAACATTTGTTACTCACCTCTGAAAACACTGTTACAGTCCAGTCTCGCGCTACAGTAGAGTGTAACAGGTTTATCTTTTTTCTGACTTTGAAGTGTAATCACGGTGTCCATGCACTACCAGCTTGTTAAGGCACATCCCTAGTGTGAGACCCAATCTTAACAGCATGTAGGGGTGATTAACAAAAGCCCATTAGGGATTAAGAATGGGTAGTGTTAGCCATTGAAGAACAACAGCAGAAGGTAAAACAGCATTTAAAAGCTGTTAGCACTTCACTTTGCCACACATAAACAGAAAGTGTGGCAGAAAAAGGTACCTAAAAGCTTTTAAAGCTATAAGTTCTATGGAGGAGAACTTCACTTCTGTCTACTGCCTGTACATCTTGACTGTTCCTGATTTTGAAAATGTCCCTGATTTTGCCTCAAATTTTTGCCTTGTCCCTCATAAAATGTTTGATTTTTCTGGTAAATCATGAATTCCCTCTGCCTACCTTAGTAATGCTAGCCCTAACCCTAATGAGAATTTTAAATTAAAAAAAAAAAACTTCCCAGAACACTACAAGTAGTCAGACAAATTTGAGATGAATGTGGTCAGGTTTTGAGTAGTGCATCAGAAAAGGAAATTTCTTTGCATTTTCAACGTACTGAGTGTTGATGTGTTGTATGATCAATACAATGGCTGTTGACATGTTATGGTGGTTGTTGCAGTAACATCTCAACCAATCATATTTATATGTGTGTATAGGTCTACCTTGCATTACCAAAATTACACTTTACCAAACTTTAAAACGACAAGAAGACTATGCCGAAAACCTACTTTAACGAATGGTCACATCACCAGAATTTTAATCCGGGAAAGGAGGCAGTTGGCCAACATGGGGAAATTTGCCCTTTTCCCCACTGTAGTGCAATCTCAGAGTTGGTATATTTAGTTAGAGGGGGCATGGGGAAGTGCAGCTCCTCACATGGTGAGTTTGGGGTGCAAAGCCCCCCACTTGGGTAGGTTTGATATGCTTCAGTATGCTTGTTTTGTTAAGATGGGCAACTGCCTCCTTTCCCAGATTAAAATTCCGGTAATGTGACCATTCATTAAAGTATGTTTTCAGCGTAGTCTTGTCATTTTAATGTTTGGTAAAGTGTAATTTTAGTAATGCAAAGTAGACCTGTGTGTGTGTGTGTGTGTGTGTGTGTGTGTGTGTGTGTGTGTGTGTGTGTGTGTGTGTGTGTGTGTGTGTGTGTGTGTGAAACAGTCAGTCCACAGCACAAACCACTGGTTGCCACAATCAGCTATAAACAATGGTCAGAGAAGGCTTTAAGGTCAACAGAGACTAAGCTGAAGACCTGGAAGTTGACTGAAGAGAAAGCACAAGAGTTCAAGGAATTACTCGGGTCTGTAGCACCACAGGAAGAAGAGGAAATAAGTGGAGTTGAAGAAGAATTGCAGACCTTCAAAGCAACATGTGTGAGGACTACAGAACAGATATGGAACCGAGCCAATGGAAATAAGGCACATAAGGAAAGCTGGTGGTAGAATCCAGAAGTCCAGGAAGTCTTCAAAAGAAAGGAGTACAGGAAAAAGTGGGAGACAGAAAAGACAGGCCAGGCTAAGAAAGAATACTGGTTGACTAGCAAATACGCTAAGAGAGGAGATACAGTAACAAAGAACAAGGCATCAGAGGCACTTTACCAACTTCTGGAAAGTGTCTTGGTAGATGGCATAAAGAAACTGTGTCAGGTTGTAAGACAAAGACAAAAAGGTAAAGAAGATAGTCAGACACCCTTCTTATGGGCTGCCAGCAATAACCTGCTCACCAGTCTGCAGGATATTAGAGGCAGATGGAAGGAATGCTTCCAGCAGCTTCTGGAAGAACAAATCCCCACAGAAGCTGTACTGGCCCAGCCACAGCCTATGATGTTAGAAGAGAAGACGCTCACACTAGAAGTAAGAAAAACACTAAGGAAAATGAAGTCAGGGAAAACAGCCAATGAGGACACAGCAGATATAATCAAGATGTTGGGTGAAATGGGAAAATGGCTCCTGACGGTACTCATAGCAGTGTGGAGAGAAAGGCATATCCCAGATGACTAGTGTTCAAGCACAAAGGAGACATTCACATCTGTGGGCACTACAGAGGTATCAAACTCCTGTCACACCACATGAAAGCGCTGGAGAGAGTAACTGATAAATGAAATGCAGAATAGTAGAAACTAAGACAGGAGATGAACAGTGCAGATTCACATCCGGATGCAGCACAACTGACCTGATTTTTGCACTAAGACAGACAGTTGATAAGAAGCTAAAGATAAGGAAAGAGTCCAACTGGACATTCCTAGACTTGAAGAAAGTATATGACAAGGTCCCAAGAAAGCCGATTTCGGCAGTCCTGTGATAGTTTGAATTCCCAGAAACATTGGTAGAATTAGTGCAGGCTACATACAAGGACCCAATGACACAAGTACAGTGTTTGGACTCACAGAAAGGATCCCAGTGGGAGTGGGTATGCATCAGGGTTCAATTTTTCATTCAGAAGCTGCTGGAAGTACTCATTTCATCCATCTTCGATGTTTTATATAGATATAGATATACAGGTGTGTGTGCGTGTGTGCGCGTGCCCGTGTGTGTGCGCGTGCCCGTGTGTGTGTGTGTGTGTGTGTGTGTGTGTGTGTGTGTGTGTGTGTGTGTGTGTGTGTGCAGTATTTGGAGCACTGAATGCTGTATATGATGTAAATAATGTAAAAAATGTTATATTTCAAAATTAAGTACTCTGATTTTAAAGTATCGTTAATGTCATTGTGTAATGTCGTTTTTTATTTCGTTTTTTTTTTTTTTTTTTTTTAAATGATCAGGTAACGCTATGTATTAGTCAGAGGAGTAATTCCTTTGTGTAGGGTTAATGAGGCATTATGAGACCAATTTCATGGTTTATTCTAGTATAAAAGGATGGTTTTTGTAAGCTCTGGCAGATCTGCTGAAGTCTCAGTGAGAGAATCATTGTTCTTATGTAGTGGAAGACCAGAATTTGAGTTGAGACTGCTATTGTTCCGAAAATGAAAGTGGGTCCTCGTACCTAGAGAGGGAATCTCAGAAGGAAGGATGTCTCCAACAGTGTGAAGCTCTACAAAACTATATAATTGTGTGTCTGTAGTGGGATGCTCTGCATGGGAATCAGGTTCATTTAGGGCCTACAAATTCATCTTATCTGGGACAGGAATTTGATATACACCTGAAATTTTTACTCAAATGGTGGAGAAAACTGTTGAATGACATAATTTTCTGCTGATGGCAATGTATATGTTTTTTTTTTTTTTAATTTGATTTGCAACTTAGAACAGAGCAACTTATGGGTTGAATAAAATCTGCATTTTCCACTTCATCAAAGTCAGTAGAGGGAGGAAACCCAGTGTGAGGGGTGGGCAGAAGTAGCGGCATCTGCCATCTAGCCATATCCTGAACCTATGCTGTAAGAGTATGCTTGTTATTTTTGCTAATAACCTACAATGGAGAGAAGTATTTATTTAAAAAAAAAAAAGCTACAACTAAGAAAAATGACTCTTCAATTACATGTAAATGTGACTGTTACCACCCCAGTGTAACTGAAGTGATTTAAAAAGAAACTTGGAAGTGTCTTGGTGCTTTTTTCCCCTGTCGTAAGGACTTATACTTTTCTACCTGTGTTACCATCCAAGATGTTAGAAAATGAACTGGAGTAACCTTGAAATAAGCTATGTGAGTCAGTAACAGTACAAAAGTAAGGCAGATAACCATGTAATTGAATATATTGCAGAATTATTTTCAAAGATGGGTAGTTGAATGTAAATTTATCATATCAAAAATGCTTTCAGATCTTTTGGTGTGGGAAGAAGCCCTTGGAACTCTGTCTGAGGACAAGAGGATTCATTTGGCAGATTGGGAGTGTAACACTGCAGTGGAGATGGACAGGAAGAGGACCTCTACCTAGCAAGCAAGTTGTAAAACATAGGAGGGATACCCATCACTGCACATGGGTATAAAGAAACCAGTGGGAGCAACCTAAACCATCACATCAGGTTCCACAGGAAAAAGGGCTAAGCCATGGGTTCTGGCACATGGCTAGGTTTTTGGAGCTAAATGTTTCAAATGTAACTAAAAGGGGCATTTACAGTCTCACTGTCCGCTGAGGCAGGGTGGTGAACAAAGGTGTCAGGAAGCAGGGCAAGCACTATGACAGTGGTTGGTTGTCTGGAGACAACAGTTGTACCAAAGTAGGACAAAAGTCTGCATCTTATCTTGGTAGAGAAGGAGTTCATTGTCAAGAGGGACATGGCCTCAGACAACCATAATTAAGTCCGTAATGAGGTAAAAAATAATACTTGCCTTGATAGTCCACTCCATTCTGTGCCTTGGAAGGTACCTTTGGCCCAAGTTTATCTTTAATGGGAAGCCAGGCAAAGTAGTCAAAACACAGAGAAGACAGTAGAGGGAGGAAACCCAGTCAGACCCCACACCTTCATTGGGGAATGGTAATGTAGCTGCTTCAGGTAGGGCTGGTCAGTAGCACTGAACTTGAATCTTGGCCACAGCAGGGGTAAGATACTGGGCTTCCTTTGGAAGAGGAGAGGTAAGTGTTAGAAGTCAGCTAGAATTCATGGCACCACTAGCAGAAGGTACATTTTTTGGAAGGGGAGATGGGGCGGGTTACCAAAAATCAGTTGAGCCAGGCTCAGATCTCAGACCCTACTTTTCAGGACTTAAGGAAGGTATCCAAGGTGGCTCCTGAAACAGGTCTACTTTAATTAAACAAAAGCGGAATCCGTCGAATATGAATTCCGCCAACCCCACCACCCGTAACATACTACCTACGCAAATACAACAACAAAAAACACATACATACACTAACCAAAACCCTACTACTAACTCTAAATTAAAGCACCAAAACCCCACTTGTAACCCAACACTAAACCCCACATACACAACTATCTATGCACTACCCTTAACCCCTCCCTAACCCTAAGGTCTGTAACTACCGCACACTTACCCTACAGAACTATACCCACACAAAGTAAATATTCCACACACATACACTTAACAAAACCCTACACTAAACTTTACATACATTACCTATCTATGCACTTACCTTAACCTGCACCCTAACCCTAAGGTCCGTAACTATCGCACACTTACCTTATGGAGCTATACCGCAGATAGGCCAACTATGACAATTCGACATTTCCGATTTTGCTATTTAGTGCATTCGATGTTTCCACGTTTCACTGTTTATGTGTTGACAGATTCGTATTCGACGGATTCCGCTTTCGTTTAATTAAAGTAGACCCCCTGAAACTTGGGGCAGGAGGAATCCACATATTGGCACAGAAGTTTGTTATACAGAGAATAGGCCCATGAAGGAGGAATAAAGGGAGAAGTAATACAGCAGTTGGTAATACCGAGACCCTACTGAAATGTGCTTCTGGCCATAGCCCATAATATTTTATTTTCAGGCCAAATGGGCATAATTTGCACAAAAACAGCTTATAGGGAATTTGTACTGGCTAGGGATTACAAAGCTTGTGGCAGGGATAATCTAAGGACTGTGGGTAGTATCTAAATGTTGGCAAGGTTGGAGATAAAACCAGGGCTGCATTGATGAATTTGCCTGTTATTGAGGAACTATTTTAGCTGCACATGCTGTGAGACTACTGCTGATGTGTGACTGCATTGAATTTTGGATTGGATTTCATCATGTAAGGGTTTGATACTTCCATTTTTTTTTATTTCTGCACCTATTATATTAAAGTTTGTTTTATTTTTTAGATTTTGTTTTAACATAAATTATGTTTCTTAAAGTTTTAAACATTTTGGCTAGGGTCACTTAGGAAAAAAAAATCTTTTTCCAATCACTGATCGAAAAGGAATTAACTCTAGCTAATTACGTGAAGGAGGTGAGTAGTAGTATTTCTTATTTAGGGTTAATTAGCTGTATTCTTATTTAGCTGCAGGTGTTGTGAGGCTACTGCTTGTGTGTGACTGCACTGGATTTTTCTCACCTACTCAGTCCTTGTTGGGCTTTTAAACTTGATGGTTTTTGAGCTGCCCAACCCTACTGGAAATATGATTTTGGAAACTCCTCACAGTCTCATCTCATCTGGTCTGCTTATTCTATGGGGCATTGAAATATCAAACTGGGAAGGCCCTATTTTAGACGCTTAAAGCTCGAGCAAGCTTCTCCTTGATATCATTCCACTCAGTACGCAATTTAATACTCAGAGTATTAATCCATTTGTTCCATCTTACTTTTAAAAGCTGTAACAACTTAGACTAGACTACCAATCACTAGAGAGTCAAGGAACTGCTTCTCAGGAATCTGCTTGAAATTAGTGCTTCTGTTTCTTAGCCTTCCTAGAGATTTTCAGTCATGGGAAAGCCTGAAAATTGCTTCCTAGGAGCCAGTTTGGGATTAATACTATTGCTTTGCTCCTGGCAGAGATGGAGCAAGCGGTGCATTGATTCCTGCTGGTCTCTGATTGGGTATTGTGTGTGGGATTTCATTGAGTTGTCTGACTGCAGTTTTGGTGAGAAGCTCTTCAGGGCCTTTGTCCAGATTGATTTTCTATTGTGTCCAGCTGCTGAAGGTTCTATTCAGGATATCTACCAAGAGATGACTATAGCAAGTTTACTGAACCCATCAATATCTGGATTAATAGTACTTCTCATGAAGCTGCCTGGGACTAATATGCAATACAAAAAAACAGTAACCAGTAAACCAAAGACGTGGAAACACAGTTGAGACCTTCTTCTTTATTAATCCACAAAAAAGGTAGTGTTTAGCGCTTTCATCCCCGTAGGGACTTCTTCAGAACTACCACCACATCTCTGATTTATGAGCTTGGGATTAATGTTACTCTTTTGCTTCCAGTGAGAGTAGGAGCAAAGGATCATTGATGCCTAGATGTGTACAAGCTGTGTTAAGACCAGCACTATCTCTACTATCAGACAGATAGCACATCCAGTTGTTGTTGTTGTTTGTCTTTTCGTCTTTTTCCCGGTAAGGGGTCACCACAGCGGAACTCCGGTCCGCTAATGATTGGCAGTAGACAGATAGCACATCCAGTAATCAACTCAAAAACTGAGACATTCTCCTCTGCCCCCAGCCCACATTAGTAAGCACTTGGAACCATGGATTTGCACTTTCCAAACATCTCTGTAGCCAGAATGGTTGAAATGGGCATTCCGTGACAATGTAGCTATTGTCTCATGTTTATAAGCAACCATGTACTACTTAAACAAACTGCTTAAACAAACTGACACAATGTGTGAGAGAAGTAGTTATATAATGTTCCTATAGAAAGGCTCAAACAACAAGCTATGGCAAATAATATACAGGTTGTCAGTACCACACAACATCGCACCAAACCAATCACACACAGATCAGACCAAATACTAAGACCCACATATGCTGAAGCTCTTAAAAATAAACTACCTAAACTATAAAGGCCTCCTAAATGTAACCAAAAAACACCTACCCTCAGCAACCTCACAAATACAGAACATAGGCACCACTCGCCATGAAATAGACACTCGAGTCTATGTCCCCCTCAGGCCATACATCCTACCTAACTAGTATGGAGTTCCTATGTACTAAGCCAAACAACATTCTCCTATGAGATTTCAACTACCCCTCCATTAACTGTGAGACTTATACATCCTCAGACGTGTATGCCCAGCCATTTCTAGACTTCATCAATACAAACTCTTTGGACTAGTTAGTCTGCACCCCAACTAGGAGGCATTCAAATTCTGAATTTGGTTCCTGCCAATATGGGGTAGCTCTGCTTCCCACCAATTGCAACTTACTCCCTGTTCAAATCGAACATCAAATTGGTCAGCTTCAACTTAAGACTAAAGCCAGAAGCATCTTCCAATACATTTGTATTGAGAGATCATGCCAAAGATAATTTACTAAAACTGAGTAATGACATGGCTAAACTGAAAAGTATTTTCCATCCCGACAACCTCACTGCTTACGCAGAATCCTTTACTGCCAAATTCTATGCACATGTAAATAGCTGAATAGACCCATTCATCCCATCAGAAGTAAATACTATGCCAAATTTAAAAATAAACACCTATGGTGGAACCCTAATAAAAACAGGCTCTATAATAAAAGAAAAAAACTCACAGCATGCAAAAATAAATTTAACTCTCAAGATGCCAATAACACTCTTGATAAACTTGACAAGAAGCTCTGGACCCTGAACAAATCAACCAAAGTCAGATACAAGGCAAAAATAGACACCAGGTAAAGGATAACCACAATGCCTTTTTAATTATACTACAAATCTCAGAAACAGTGCCCAGAACTGCACGAAGTTAATAGCAAAGGTATCTCATACTCTGACCCAGAGGACATAGCCAAAATACTAGCAGACAAATTTAGTTCAAACTTCACGTGCCACCATTCTATATTTTTAGATCACATACCAGCATCTGCAGACCCGACATCTCTCAAGAAGACATTCTCAAGTCACTACCCAAGGCCAAGAGTACTACTTCCATGGAGCTGGATAAAATGTGGACTAGAGAAAACTAAACAGTCAGAGGCAAAGTCTGCAGTATGTGTCCTTTCTGTGGCATAATAATGCATGTAACCCTGTGACCTTTCTTTGTAAATGAAAAAAGGGAGATGAAAGGAAAATAAATCTAGGAGACTTGTAATTGAAGTGGACAAAGAAACTGCTTGCTTTTCCTGTGCCAGGAAACTATGAGTCTTAAAATTCAATTGAAAAACTAACTGTGAAAGTGATCAAATGCAAACAGTTAACAGATATATGAGTAATCTTTTTTTAGTGTGTGTGTGTGTGTGTGTGTGTGTGTGTGTGTGTGTGTGTGTGTGTGTGTGTGTTTGTAAAAGTCGATGTAAGTGATGTAATTTTCACTAGTTGCTGAGAAACTGCTCCATTGTTCATGCTTTGTGACGCTGAAAACAATGTTTGCTTACTTTTCCTGTGTAGACAGAAATGGAGAGATGAAATATATATCTGGAACTGAAACTGGTGCAAAGTGACTAATTCTTCCTTGGATGACTGTGGTAAGCACATCTATCTATGTTGTTGTGAACCTGCATCTACCTGACTGATAAATTGACTAACTGAGAACATGTAGGCACACTATCTCTTTCATGTATTTAGTCAGGTTTCATAGTTACTATCAGTCAGATTCTTCTTTAAGTACTCCTGTTTATACAAGTGGGTCTTATTTTTCTTTCCTTCTGCATATTTAATTAGTATCAGTACTGCCCTGACTTCTTTATTGTTTAAATACATTTTTATTGATTCACCTTTAAGATCTTGCGGCTTGTAGTTATTATTTATTTATGTATACATTGTCACTTATTACCATGGAGGAGAGCATTATATAGCACTGTAGGTTGTCGAGCTGGAATGCTTGAGTATACTACCGGTAGATAATCGGTGTGACATCCCTAGGTTGTTGGCAGTACTACCTTTCCAAGATGAAAGCTGTGGGGGAATTGGATAATTATACCTCCTTTCCTGTGCATTATGTGTATAAGACTCGTGTGTGTGTGTGTGTGTGTGTGTGTGTGTGTGTGTGTGTGTGTGTGTGTGTGTGTGTGTGTGAGAATAGCTTGTTTGAACAGCACTGGAAGACAGTGTAGTTTAAACAGAGTGGTGAGAAAGAAGCTTGGGGTACTACGTCAAAGACTTAGGTCTGTAAGGCGTCACTTTGTATGCCTAGTCTGGATGTGGATGTTGGAAGCCCACACCTTGGAGAGCAGTGCATCTTCACTTTATGTTCTTGGGGGCAGGTTGCATTTAATGAACTGGCTATCAAGACAAATTTGTTCAGACTTTTTTTACTTTAACTTATTGGATACCATTGACGTGACTTAAGACCATCCCTCTGGTAGTCATCAGATTTTCTGAGGCAGTGTAGTGGATCCAAGAACCAAAGACCCCATCCCCCATTACCTAAGTTGTACAATGTTTGGCAGTGGTGGGATTCAAATCCCTGTAGTGCCAAACTGGTTGTTACATTTGACAATAAGTGATACCATGCATCACATCTGGTTGGCTGTGGTGGGAATCAAACCCCCTCTAGTGCTCGCCTGACCCTGATTTTGGCATACTCACATAATGCCTGTGCATAGGAGAGGTAAATCAGGAAGCATTCATATTTGCAGAGACTCCAAAGATATTATTGATCCAATACTAAGAATGTGCATTATCACCTGTTAAGAATCAAAAATACATTTGTAACTGTGGTGCAATTTGCCACCCTAAAAATATATATATATAGGTCCCCTTCAATCAATCGATCGAACGTTTACAAGTTCGAACCACATATGGCCGAGACGATATGTTCAAACTTGTAAAGGTTCGATCGGATTGAATGGAGATCTCTGTACAGAGCGGAAAGGGAAGATTCCCCATTTCCGCAATTTAGTGCGATCTCGGAGTTGGTGCATTTAAGTTAGGGTAGTGTGGGGGGCTATAGACGTTTAGTTTTGTTTGTTTTTTTATTTTATGTGTTTTTACTTCAGTGTTTGAACTTTTACATGTTCGAACATATGGTCTTGGCCATATGTGGTTCGAACTTGTAAAAGTTCGATCTACTGAAGTAGATCCATATATATATATATATATATATATATATATATATATATATATATATATATATATACTGAAGTAGATCCATATATATATATATATATATATATACATATATAATATTCTTCTAGCATAACTGAGTATTCTGGAGTAGCATATGCCCTGGTCATTTAAAAGCAAGCAACTGGTCAGGTACTACAGGGATTTTCTAATAAACACTGCAACCTGCACTATAATCCTGTGACACAGAAGAATGACACAATGCATCTAGACAGCCTTTGAAGAGTCATGAAGAGGCTAAAACAATGCATTCTTTGAACAGCTTGCAGGAAGTATGAGTTTTTCAAACAGAAAATCTTGTTTTTTTGACATTTGACTGACAGAAATGGATGGCATATGTTTTTTATAACATGATAGCAACAGTGCTAAGGAAGCTAGGCATTGGAATGCGTAACAGCAAAGGTCATACTTGGTACTGGTAGGCTACTATAATGAGTTTCTACCTATCCCCTCAACAGTATTACGCACAATTAGTGAAATGCTGTAAAATGGACCTGAATAGAAATGGATGTAGGACTACAAATACACCTTTAAGGAGACAAAGGAAATGATTGTGTCAAATGACGTGCTTATATTGTCTTTTACATCATCACCTTTCAGGCTAGTACGTGGTGCTTCACTTTATGAAATCAGTAATTTTTTCATCGCATGAACTCCAGAATGGTACAAGGAGACCATCTGTGTTTGCTTCACGATCACCAGCCACAGATGAATAGAATTATTTCCATGTAGACACAGAAACCCTTGGTCTGGTCTGGGAAGGGACAACAATCATCCAGTATGTAAAGGAAACAGATGTATGCTGGCAACATATCCCCAGCCACTGTTAGCACTTTCACCCCAAGAAACAGGATATCCATGATGGGTAGAGAATGCTCATTGTTGCCCAGTTGTAGTTAAACTGTGCGAGCTTGTAGGTAGTCAGATATCTAAATGGTGGTATTGCAATCTCCTGTGCACATCCTCTTTATGTCTTTGCATCTAAGCACTCCTGTATGATTACCTGGAACTCCTGTTTTAAGCTACATATGTTACAATTTTCTGCAGCTGTTAGATCCTGTATTGCTTCTGCATGAAAAGCACCAAAAACAGCTGAACACTGATGACCTGATTGCATGGATACTCCATCTCTCTAAAATGATGAGAGGACTGGGGGAAACTTCTGGGCTAAAGCTTATCACATCAGAACAAGATGACTACTTGTTGACAGCAGAAGTGCTCTGGGGTGCTTCTTGTGAATTTTATGACTGAAATGAAACAAGTGCCATTGGTCTAATGTCACTCATCCCACTATAAGATTGGCTTTAAATTTACTGACTCTGTGCTTCAACACTAAACTGGCATGATACATTACGATCAGCAAAATATATTTCATCATAGCATAGGATGTATGATGTACGTCCCCCTGTGCTCATGTGAGTTTTCTCTGGGTAGCCCAATTTTCTCCCAAAAACATGCAGTAGTCCTACTGAAGACTCTACGTTGTGAACAGATGTGTGTGTTTGTGTGTGTGTGTGTGTGTGTGTGTGTGTGTGCGCGTGTGAGTGCGTGGGTGCGTGTGCACGTATGCAGTATGTGTCTGTGTGTGTGTGTGTGTGTGTGTGTGTGTGTGTGTGTGTGTGTGTGTGTGTGTGTGTGTGTGTGTGTGTGTGTGTGTGTGCAATATGGAAGAAAGGCTTGGCATGCAATATGGAAGAAAGGCTTGGCAATCTATTCCTGTTCCCTACCACTTACCTAGCAAACTCTGTGGATGCCATCAGCACTTCATGGGGTCGCTATCAGTAACTCGATAGCTCTGTATAGACTAGATTAACTGATATGATTTTGGAAGCAAAAGGAAATTAAAATACCAAAATAAAGTTAGTAATACACAGAGGAAGAACATGCAAATTCCAGAGAATTACTGGAGAGCAGGACTGATTACCAGACTCTGAAGGTGTGAAAAAGAAAACTCAGTCATTGTAATTTTAAGAATTACTTTGTTCTTGTTACTGTAATTGATTTGATTATGTTTACTGATGGTTTAACTGACTGACTAAGTGATGCTACTGTTTAACATACATGAACTGCAGTGAATATTAAGCTTTGACTGAGCTCCAGTAGGAGTGAAAGCTTTCCACATTTACTTTCTTTTAATCAAATTCCTTTGTGTTCTGTGCATGCCATTTTAAGCACTACTTAAAAATGTTCTGAAGCAGGCTAATCCTTTCAAATAAAAACAAATGAATATTGACTAAAGACGCTGCTACTGTGGAGAATGCAGACTGCTCAGGAACAATACAGAATGGTAAGAGAACTGACTGAGCTCATACAAACCATGGTAACAGACTATTTGCAGTCTCCACAATCCTGTTCATGCAATGCTGCAGTGTGCTTTTCATTCGCTTAGCTAAAAGGATGAATATATCATGCACTGAAGGTGGTTTGGACCAGAGCTGTAGAAAGAGGAGCTATTTTCTGATGACTGGGTATGGACTCTTTCCATAGCAATTTTTTTTAATGGAATGATCTTCAACATTCAAAAGGGATAATGATACATTAAATCCAACATAGATTTTAAATTTCTGGAATACAGACCAAAATAATTATAGATAATATACATGAAGAACAAATGTTTATTTCTGGGCATCATCTAATCTGTTACTATGTCATTTATATATATATATATATATATATATATATATATATATATATATATATATATATGTATTTTCGGCTGGTACAACAGTTAGGATTCCTCATAATCTATTTGGGTAGGGACTTTCTACTACATAAAAGGGGATTTGTGTCTGTTATAAGAAACATAGTGGCTGATTGAGATTTAAAGACCTAGTGCCTCTGATGCCTGCAGTTGCAAAACTGTCTTCCACTGTACCAGGTGAATAAAGCATACAAATACAATCTCTGCTTAAGCAGATTCTCCTCTTCCCACACTCCCAAAATGAATTATAAAGGCAAAGAGAGGCATAAAGGAAGAGGGTAGCCATTTAAGGAAATACATCTGCATATAGCACATAGGGCAACCCCATGAAATTATGGTTAGTGTATTCTAGAACCCAGGAAGACCACTGGCCACTGCATCCTGGTGTGTTGGCTTGTACTGCCATGCTACAGAGAAAATGTATCCACAGCAGCCATGTACCTTGTACTATCTGCAATGCCCCATCATGTAAACTATTATGCCTCTATATGCTTCATCCACAGCACTTACAGTCAATAACATAGTTTTGTCATGCTGAAGTTGTACATACATCACATACATTATTTACACAGTGTAACACAGTTTTGTCATGCAGTGGTGGTGTATGCACCATTGTGTAGCACTGCTTTGTCATGCAGGGGATGTGCATGCAATGTATGCAATAGTAATACTGTGTAGCACAGTGGTGGTGTATGCATCATTGTGTAGCACAGTGTTGTCATGCAGGGGCTGTGTATGCATCTCATGTAGATGTTAGACAGTGTAGCACAATTTTGTCATGCAGTGGTGGTGTATGCATCATTGAGTAGCATAGTTCTGTCATGCAGGGTCTGTGTCTGCATTGTATGCAGCAGTTACACAGTGTAGCATGGTTTTGTCATGCAGTAGTTGTGCATGCATCATTGTGTAACATAGTTTTGTCATGCAGGGGCTGTGTATGCATCGTATGCAGCACTTAGACAGTGAAGAATGCTTTTGTCAAGCAGTGGCTGTGTATACATCATTGTATAGCACAGTTGTGTCATGCAGGGGCTGTGTATGCATCATTGTGTTGCACACTTTTGTCATGCAGGGGCTGTGTATGCATCATTGTGTAGCACAATTTTATTATGAAGGGGCTGTGTATGCATTGTATGCAGTAGTTAGACAGTGTAAAACTATTTTGTTATGCATTGGCTGTGTATGTACCATTGTGTAGCATAGTTTTATCATGTAGGGCTGTGTATGCATCGTATGCATCAGTTTCACTGTGTCGCACAGTTTTAACATGCAGGAGCTGTATATGGATCATATGTGGTGGTAATAATATGTAGTACAGTTTTTGTCATGCACTGGCTGTGTATGCATCATTGTGTAACAGTTTTGTCATGCAGGGGCTGTGTATGCATCATTGTGTAACAGTTTTGTCATATAGGGACTGTGTATGCATTATTGTGTAGCATAGTTTTGTCATGCAGTGGCTGTGTATGCATTGTATGTAGTAGTTACACAGTGTTGCACACTTTTGTCATGTAGGGGCTCTGTATGCATCATTGAGTAGCACAGTTTTGTCATGCAGGGGCTTTGCTTGCATTGTATGCAGTAGTAATATTGTGTAGCACAGTTTTGTCATGAGGGGTTGTGAGTGCATCATTGTGTAGCATAGTTTTGTCATGCAGTGGCTGTGTATGTGTAGCATCCCTCCTCTGGGTCACTTATCAAGGAGTCTCCATCCTCACCACTGACACCAGTAGGGAACGTTCATTGAGAAAAACAGAGACACACACACACACACACACGCACTCACACGCACACACACGCACACACACACACACACACACACACACACACGCACACACAGTATTTCCAGGTGCAGATCTCTGCACCAAGTGCAATTTCCCTTAACAGCACACAGGGAATGCACACTCCAGTTCTGGGGCTGGGTTTTCTCTCCCGGTCCCAAATAAGATTCCCCACTGACACAGCTATGGAATTAAGTCCTTAGTCAAGTGTTCCAAACCAAGTCCTCCACCACCCACTCTGTGAACTCAGTGCTCTCAGTTTCCCTGTTCAAAGTAGCTGACACACACACACACACACACACACACACACACACACACACACACACACACACACACACACACACACACACACACACTTTCTTTGAGATTTGATTTTCACACACAGATACACACCTAAGGAAAGCATCACATCTGGTCACCTGACTCTGTGGTTCCCACTCTACCCCTCACTAGCAACTGAGCCAGGATTTGGCACTGATGTGTCACAATACACTCATAAAACTTTAGCTAAGGTGTATTGCAGCATTTGGAAATTGTAAAACAATTCCATCACTTCCGCCCTTCCTCCAAAAATTAACAAGCCATTCTCTCACACCCCTAAGGGCAAAATAATAAGATCACAGCCCTAGCTTTTCACAGACATTACATCTCTGGCTGCATTCAGACCTGTGAGATAAAATCTTTATGACCTAAACCAAGTAATTTAATTTAAGGCTATTTTTTAAGGTTGGCTGGGCTGAGCTTAACCCCTTCTTTTCCAGCATCCTCTATTAAAATATATACATTTAATTGTGTTACAACAATACAGTCTAACATACATGTATATTTCATTTCTGTCCAGCAGTAACACAAGCATCTGTAGAACTCAGTTTGATATTCAAATGACATATAATTCTTTACAAAGCTCCAGCTAGCTAGGCTGGCATATGTTACACATACACTGCCCTACTCCCCCTTGCACAGCTGGCACTACCTCACATCATCCCAGTATGCATCATTGTGTAGCATAATTTTGTAATTCAGGGTCCGTGTATGCATCATATGCAGTGGTAATATTGTGTAGTACAGTTTTGTCATGCAATGGCTGTGTATGCCTCATTGTGTATCATAGTTTTGTCATGCAGGGGGTGTGTATTCATGCATGCAGTAGTTATGCTGTGTAACACATTTCTGTCATGCAGAGGCTATGTATGCATTGTATGTAGTGGTTACACAGTGTAGCACAGTTTTGTCATGCAGTGGCTATGCATGCATCATTGTGTTGCACATTTATGTCATGCAGGGCCTGTGTATGCATCCTATGCAGGAGTTACACTGTGTAGCTTAGTTCTGACATATAACCCCAATGAATATATAGGCTGCTGTCAAGCCTGGTGGAGTCTAGCAAAGCACAGAATATATATCACCAGGCATAAGACAGGGAAAATATTCATATATTCAACATCTTTTGATAAGGTTACCACCTATCCTGGTTTGAACAGGGCAGTCACGGTTTACTACATTGCATACTGTTACACATATTAACTCTGACTGGGAAAGAAAATGTCCTAGTTTGCTAGTGTTACTATAAATGTTAACAATGGCAAGCCAGGAGTTATTAACATTTCCTGTCTGTTCCACTTGCAGTTGCTGTTTTTATACCACTGTTGGTAGTACTAGTGTTGTAAGCCGAATGATAGCTGTATGCTGAAACAGTTTCTCTTCACAGCCGTAATGGCCAGGCTTTTGACTCTTCCCACCTAAGATCTACACAACACATCAGGAAATTTTGAACATTGTTCATTAGACTGGCTTGCATGATTCAGGGCCACAATGGGAACTTAAAATGAGTTTCTGGATAGTAGCAGGTAAGTGGATTTTTTTCCTGGCAGGCAATGCAAATAGAAATTACGAGCAGTAGATGGCTTGGCATACCTCTCAGCCATTCCTAGTTTTCCCCCATTTTTTTTACCCTTTCCCTTGTAAAAGTTTTGATTTCTGGTAAATTACTGCTGGAGGAAAGTAATTGATTAGTTTGTCAATCACTAATCTGGTTTTCCAGAACTAGGAAGTAAGATGAATACTTTACAGTCATTATTGGGTGTTTTGTGAAACAGAGTTCAAGTACATTACTGTGACCATTATTAATAATATCTTGCAGTTGGCTCAGAGGATTAAGTAGCTATTTCCTGTGGCCCAGTGGCACAAGGTTTGATTCTCTCAGCTTCCATTGCATAAGTGTGACTCTAAGCAAGTCACTTAACCAGACATAACTCCTAGGCTGAGTCTGAAAAAGATACAATGGAGATCCATGCTCTACCCTTGAGTACAATACATATATAAATTATTTTACCATAATCAGTCATCTGCAGAGTACACAATCAGTAAAGTTCCTGTGTCAAAAAGTAACTTGATCCTGCTGTTTGATCAAGGAGTTATGGCTGACCAAGTTTGCAGATGACTGACTCTATTACTTGGATCACTCTTTCTGTACTTTATTATCATTTAGAATTCTAGCTTTCTGCTAGCCAAAAACTAGCAATCAGGGCCAGTCATTACCCACTGAGAATTCAAAATTAGGGAGCTCTGGTCCTAAGTAAGCTGACATTTAAATTAGTAGTAATCAAGAGACTCTTCTCAAAAAATGCCCCAGCCATCTGAAATTCCTCATTCAGGGACTAATAGTGAACACCCCTACAAAATATTTCTGCACAAAACTAATTCATGACAAAAATTTAAAGATAATGATTAGAGTCACTTTTTCCAGGTATATAAAAGCCATGTAATGCTTATTTAGGAAGTATAAACACATAAACAATGTATTATTTCAATCAATAATATAAGTTTATCACTCTAACATGACCTTATTGTTTTGAATTCTCCCCAATCCAGTCCCTTTTTTAGCAAACCTTCCATATTCTTCCCCATTGTTTCTACACAGTTACATCGAAATGGCAGGCTGAATTAAAGGCTTTATAATCATGCTAAACTAATTACTCAAAAACTGATTTTATATATATATATATATATATATATATATATATATATATATATATATTTATTTATTTATTTATATAAGTGTGTGTGTGTGTGTGTGTGTGTGTGTGTATGTGTGTGTGTGTGTGTGTGTGTGTCTAATAGCTATGAGCTAGTGTTCTCCTTTGCTTTTCTCTGTGCGAGATACAGCAGAATCTGGGAATTTGCCCTTTGCCTGCTGTAGTGCAATCTCAGAGTTGGCAAATATAATTAATAGGAGGTATGACGGATGCAGGGGGGCCCGCCCTCCTGCAAAAAACAGATTTTTTTCATTTTTTTGTTTTTCATTATGACTGTTCAATGGAAGCTGTGGCGCTACAGCGTTAGCTTTGTTGCCTCACAACAAGAGGTTCTCCTGTTAGATTCTCGGCTGGAGTGCTTTCTGTGTGGAGTCTGCATGTCCTCCCTGTGGCTGAGTGGCCTCCAAAAGACATGTGTGAATGGGTGTACCTTCGCTGAAGGTTGGGTGTCGGGCTGGCAACTTGACACCATAAATATCTACTGCCAATCATTAGCATACCAGAGTTCCGCTGTGGCGACCCCTAACCGGGACTGTTCGATATTTTAAGATCAGTATTTTTTGAATGCTCTTTTGTGCTTTCACTAGTTGATGAGACACTCATATACTCACATAAATATATATGTTGGCGTGTGTGTGTGCGTGTGAGCTACTTGATGCATGTATAGTAACTCCTAACTTGAATGACAGTGTCAAAAACTGAAAAAAAAAAGTAAACAAAAGTATTCATATGGGCCACTGCACATATGAGTAATAACTGTTAAGAATACATAATACAGTACAGTTGTTTATTTGCTGCCTATCTTTGTTTAATATCTAACCTTTCCTTAAGAAACATTTCCTCAAAGACTAAAGAATGAAAAAATTAATGCAAGCACAGAATTATTTCCAGAACATAAATTGTCCATAACAAATTAATGCAAACTGGAACTTGGCTCGACACAATTAAGTTTGAAATTTCACAGAAGTTATCAATTGGACTGTAATTTCTGCTTTCTGAATTGTTCTGCTGTACTAGACCCACTGTTGCAAGAATCAATGCTGATGGTACTGTTTGCCCAGGCTTCAACTCTTGTAAGAAAACAATGGTTCGTGTAGAAACTGCTTTCAAATGGATTTCTATCTGCTCAACTTAATCCTTGTGGTGGGCCTCCACAGGTACAGGGCCCAATCAGGCCAAAGAAGTTCAACTGGCTTAAGGATGGCCTTAATTAACATAGATACGTGCATGACTAGACCAGGGAGAATGCATCAGGTTTTAATGTGCTGTAAAAGGAAATGACAAAGCATAACATTCAACATCAAATCCATGCTGATTTATAATAATGCATAATCTATGGCCATAAATGTTCCAGGATATGAATACAAGCTGGTTAGGCTAGCACTGGAAAATGCATTTCCTGATGACCACCCAGGCACATACATACATACATACATACAAATATTTCAGGCATGCACAATAATGCCCTTCTAGCCTGCTAATATCCCAAAACAATCATTCCCATAATAAGTGCCAAAGTCATTCTTAAAAATATCTAAACTATTGTGTGCTTTAATAAATTTCATGCATCAACTTCTCTCTCAGAGAACCAATTAGTACACTTCTCATTCCTATAGAATCTTCTGCATAGGTTGTTTGATGTACTTCTACTACTCATTGATAACCCCAAACATTCACAGGGGAAATTGCCTCTAAATGCCATATATACCTGAATGGGTCTACTTCATTTGCCCGAACTTCCATTTGCCCGACAACCATTTGCCCGAGTCCAAATGACCGAAATTTCATTTGACCGACACTTTATTTGACGACACTTCATTTGACCAACAAGTATTATTGGCAAGAAAATGGGATATTCCCCCTTCCCCACTGTAGTGCAATCCTGGAGTTAGAATATATAGCTAGGGGGAGTGTGGGGGGCACAGTCCTCCACAATGGGGGGTGTGGGGGTCAAAGCCCCCCACTTAATTTCATATTATATTGTTTAGTTTTGCTTTATTATTGTTTAGTAAAACAAAAGTAAGTGGGGGGCTGTGCCCCCCACACTCCCCTAACTATATATTCTAACACCAGGGTCGCACTACAATGGGGAAGGGGGCATATCCCATTTTCTTCCCAATAATACCTGTCAGTCAAATGAAGTGTCGGTCAAATGAAGTGTCGGTCAAATGAAATTTTGATCAAATGGGGTCGGGCAAATGGGTGTCGGGCAATTGGAAGTTCGGGCAAATGAAGTAGACCCACCTGAATAAGGTCTCCTCTTAAATATCTATATGAAACATCCTACAAGTTAAGCTATTTTAAACTTTCACAATAACTTAAACTTTCACATCCATGGATGTCCTTAATATATTTCTGTTGTGCTCTTTCCAATTTACTCATGCTTGTTTTCTTATAAGATTTCTATATTCTATAGTTTAGGTCTGATACAAAGTTACAAATGATTATTTCAGCAATTCTGACTTCCTAAACTTTGTAATAATCTTTTTTTACATCCAATAGTTTTATAACTATCATTAATAAATTAGTTGATACGATCAGAAAAATTCAAAGTTGGATCTACACATACACACAATTCCTTAAATGAATCTACAGTTTCAATCACAGCGTGCTGTATTAAATATTCTCTCTCTTTTGTCTTCTTCTTTTCCCAGTTAGGAGTTGCCACAGTGGATCACCTGTCTGCTCATGATTGGGAGTGGAGCTGCCAGCCTGGCACCCAACCTTCCACAGAAGGCACACTCATGCCTAGGGCCAATTTAGAGTGCCCAATCCACTTACAACATGTCTTTGGGAGGAAACTGGAGCAAACCCATGCAACCACAGGGAGGACATGCAGACTCAGCACAGAAGGCATCCCAGTTGAGGGTCGAACAGGAGAACCTCTTGTTGGGAGGCGGCAATGCTAACTGCTGCACCACCGTGGCCACCCACTCTTTTGTCTATGCCTCCCAAATCTCATATGCTTTGTTTTTGATGTATTTATCAGCATGTTATTTTCCTGTGTCCAAATGGTCAGTTTAGTTAAATTCTTTTGCAGACATGCCCTGTCTGTAAACACATGTAATCAGTTTACCCATTTTCAAGTCATCTGCATACAGACTATAGAATGCATTACGTGACAAAAGATTGCTGTAAAAGATGCAACCTAAACAAGTACGGACCTGGGCTAGAGTCATCTGGGACATCCTGAATCGAACCTAGAATTTTTGCTGCCTAGGTCCTGTTTGATGCTTGTCATGACTTATTTGTAAGCAACATAGCTATCCATTTTATCTAGATTACATTAATACCTAGTTTTTCTAATTTATTGATCAGTGTTTTGTGTATGACATCCAAAGGTTGAAAATAAGTCCATATAAATTACATTAGAGCACACTTTTACATTTATAGCTGGTATTATATTATTACAGATGAGCCACATGTAAAGGCTCTTTCATTCGTAGCACAAATACAGATTCTCACTCATAGCAAAAAATCTCACATCTCTACAATTTACATATTCCGCTGTCTGGTACCCTATAGAAAATATCACTGCTCCATCCTATGTAAATCCTAATGGCTACAAGTTAAAGAATGTGTAATTCATTAAGTTGGAACTTCTCTAGTTATATTTTTAAAAATCAGATCCTATCCCTACTTAGCCAGCAAACTAATTCCAATTCTCATTTAGTACAGTTTCGGGTCTCAAACTAAGTGACAACAGAATGGAATATATGCCAGTGATCACACAATCTCAGTTCTGTGCCCAAAAATGTGAGCCACATTTCCATACTAGCATAGACATTTCTGCAATGCCAGAGAATTCTGAAAAGGATTACCGCAGTTCCAGCATGCCAAAGCAGAGCACATTGTTTCAGTCCAAGCAGGTTCATCTTTCTTCTTATACTTAAAGTCATATTAGTATTAGTATTAGTATTAGTATTAGTATTAGTATAAGTATTAGTATTAGTATTCTCTGTGTGATAGGACTGTACTTTACACTTGCATCATGATAACTTGTGACTTGGGTTTATTTTACTTATACAATGTACACCTTTCTTGAATTTTGTTTGTCTTGTTATGTTTATTATTAGTTTATTAGTAGTAATAGTAGTAGCAGCAGTATTATTAGTATTAGTATTACTATTAGCATTGTTATTAGTATTATTAGTATTAGTATTAGTATTCTCTGTGTGATAGGGCTGTACTTTGCACTTGCATCATGATAACTTGTGACTTGGGTTTATTTTACTTATACAATGTACACCTTTCTTGAATTTTGTTTGTCTTGTTATGTTTATTATTAGTTTATTAGTAGTAATAGTAGTAGTAGCAGTGGTATTATTAGTATTAGTATTACTATTAGCATTGCTATTAGTATTATTAGTATTAGTATTAGTATTCTCTGTGTGATAGGGCTGTACTTTGCACTTGCATCATGATAACTTGTGACTTGGGTTTATTTTACTTATACAATGTACACATTTCTTGAATTTTGTTTGTCTTGTTATGTTTATTATTAGTTTATTAGTAGTAATAGTAGTAGTAGCAGCAGTATTATTAGTATTAGTATTACTATTAGCATTGTTATTAGTATTATTAGTATTAGTATTAGTATTCTCTGTGTGATAGGGCTGTACTTTACACTTGCATCATGATAACTTGTGACTTGGGTTTATTTTACTTATATAATGTACACCTTTCTTGAATTTTGTTTGTCTTGTTATGTTTATTATTAGTTTATTAGTATTATTAGTATTAGTATTAGTATTCTCTGTGTGATAGGAGTGTGTGCACTTGGATCATGATAACTTGTGACTTGGGTTTATTTTACTTATACAATGTACACCTTTCTTGAATTTTGTTTGTCTTGTTATGTTTATTATTAGTTTATTAGTAGTAATAGTAGTAGTAGCAGCAGTATTATTAGTGTTAGTATTACTATTAGCATTGTTATTAGTATTATTAGTATTAGTATTAGTATTCTCTGTGTGATACGGCTGTACTTTGCACTTGCATCATGATAACCTGTGATGGGTTTATTTTACTTATACAATTTACACCTTTCTTGAATTTTGTTTGTCTTGTTATGTTTATTATTAGTAGTAATAGTAGTAGTAGCAGTATTATTAGTATTAGTATTACTATTAGTATTGTTAGTATTAGTATTGTTATTAGTATTAGTATTAGTATTGTTATTAATATTAGTACTAGTATTGACTTGTCCCTGTTCACTGTTAGAGTTGCTTTTATTCTCTAACGTTCCAAAGCATCTGGATTGTACACTTCCACATCTGCTTGGGCCTCAATTCCATATGTATTCTACAAATGCCTCCACTGTCTTGTGTACAGTGGAACCACAAATCCTCAGAAATCATGTGCTTACATTTATTAGAAGAAAGACAAGGCTTCCTCAAAATCACAATGTGCTATTTCAGGGAATTTCTCCTTTCCCCAGTGTTGTATGATCATGGAGTTGGTAATTTAAGGGCATGGAACTGGGGGGGGGGGCATGTCCCCTGCAAAAAAAATGTTTTTGATATTTATTTATTTATGGACATTTGTTGACTGGGAAAGTCCACTGGGCCAAAATGTCCCATTTTCAGTGGAGGTCCAGGGAGAAAAGCACAATTTCAGAACCTTTATAAAAATATCAGACCGAATATTACAATTGTAGCAGAGTTAAAAAAAAAAAGAAAACATAGAAATAAAACAGACATACACAAAGTATTATGCCAGATATGAATGGCTGCAAATGCAGTTTAATCTGTCATGACTGCTCCAGTGATTTCTGAGCAAATGCATTTTGAGTTCTTATACTGGAGCCATATACCCCATCTATATATATATATATATATATATATATATATATATATATATATATATATATATGTATTGTCACAAATATACACATTACATTTACACAGAATACAAGTCCTCTGTCTGAGCTTTCAAATTAGAATAATCTTAAGTACAAGGCACAGGTGAACTTAATGTTTTTCCCCTAACGATCAACCTCTTTCTAAACTTAGTAACAAAAAATAAAGTAATCCAACTAAGAATCCAAAAGGAGTCTATGTAATTCAGGTGAAATCATCATTGTTGTGGAATAAAATAATCTTGATTTCACTTATTTTGGCTTCTTTCCAAACTTACTAAATCAGAAGCATTAAATATCATTTACTATTATTATTATATCTACTTGTTGACTGGCAATTAAACATCTTACACTCCCCATTTGTCTGGGGGGGGGGTAAATCTGAATTTAATTTCTGTTATATAAAATGCATATTCATAGTGGTTTTATACCTAAGCTTCCCTGGTCACTGACTTTGTGAACCCCATTTCCATGGTCACTGACTTTGTGAATCCCACTATCTTAACACGCATGTATTTTACTTGTAACACCTTCTAAGTACTGTCATTATTAATGGCTCTTACTATGATTTTTGCTGCTGAGGTAGAAAACATTACATATCCTGACACAGTTCTGCCTGTAGAAAAATTAGCAGTAACTACATATACCAAAGAAGAAATTTATTATGAATGTACATATTTCAAAACTGCATTTTGTTTTTTATATATATATATATATATATATATATATATATATATATATATATATATATATATAGCAAGCAGGCATAACTCAGTTGTATATCTTAGTTTCTGGAATGCGACCGTGAGTTACTCTCACTTGCAGTACAAAAAACAATGTTTTTTAAATGTACTAAAACTTAACCCTACAACCCATTCCCTAATCCTAAAGCTACCTCTCTAACCTTAAAACTCTGACCCTAATCCTAAAACCCCAGCCCTAACCGTAAAACTCAACTCTAACCTTTAAACTCCCACCCTAACCTTAAAACCCAACCCTGATCCTAAAATGCCTGAACCCAAAAACTCTGACCCTAACCTTATAATTCTAATCATGACATTAATACTAAAACCCTTCCATAACTCTAAAACTCTGAATATAACCCTTCTTTTACTAGTAACCCAAAAAATAACTTCAACACAAAAAATAGAACAAAATGAATTGCTTACCTACAGTGCTCGCATCTCCATTTTAGCTTATAGGTGATACACCTGTCTTCCTCGGCATAACTTGTGGTTATGCTCATACCTCTCACCTGTCCGTATTTTTGCTTCATATTTTTGGGCTGTTTCTCATAAATTTTGTAATTCTCAAGTATATCACTGAGGCTTGAAGTCGCAAAATAATGAAATACATTTGAGTTTCAGACTTCATATCCTTTAGAAAATGCATGCTAACACAACTCTTATTATTCTAGCAACTATTTATGGTTGTAAGAGCATTATTTAAAATCTGTCCCTATTTTTGGCCTCTGTCCCAACATTATTTTAGGCTTTGTCCAGGTTTCTTGCGCTAAGAAGTTGAGAGGTATGGTTAAGCTACGTTCACATGCTTACATGCTGTACATAATCATCAGACACAGCATCAGTTTCACAGGTCTGTCCTACATTAAGAAACTTAAGTATAAAGTATTAATTTGAAGGTAGTGTGAGATTACAGCCGGTTGTGACTGCAAACAGTTAATCAAAATGTGCAAAAACAATTGCTACACAGTGAGACACATAATGAGGTCATGGAGACAATCTCCAGTCATGAGTAAGTATAGTACAACCTTTAAACTCTACAAACTACAGTGAGAAACTTAGTATGAAGTTGGAAGTAGTGTAAACTTAAGAATGTTCTAGAATACCTCTGCACAATGCATGCCAGTTTTGAGTTGTTTGATGCTACTAGAGCACGGATCCCATTGTTGCGATGGCTGCTTTTATCTGCTCTGTTTTTGCTATAGACAGCTCTCTGTGAATCGATCCATTTATTGAATTTGTTTAGTATTCCTACCAATGATGTATACATGAACTGAATCTGAAAGAGGATATGTGCAGAACCTTTGAGGGAAAAGGGAATGGTAGACTCCATAATTAAGAAGTTCGGTTCTTCAAAAGTCACCAGTACACCAAATTGATAACAGCTCTTTCTATGCATTATTTCACTGCATCTTAAATTAATTGTACAGGTTCAAAGTATGCCCAGTTTAGCAATTGCACTCCGTCCAAAATAACAGGATACATTAGGTTACTCACAACATGACAGTAAAACCCTTAATCTCTAGGCTGCAGCAGAAATGGGTCATTTGGTATCAGCCCACCACCAGAGTTACCAAACTCAAACAACAAAACAAACAAACAAATAAGCAAGCTGGTTTAACACTTATTACATGCTGGAGGCTCAGCCAGTTGTAAAATGGGGACTGACACCAAATGTTACCATATACATTCAGATAGGCTGACCTGTACTGCCCCATAGCATCATTAACTCAGCTGTCTGTATGTTCACACTAATGTAGCGAAAGTACAGTTGGTGCCCAAGGGAGCATATGGTCTTCACCTACTCATTGTCTCTGCAACCTGCAATGCGAAAAGGCTGCAGATGTTGTAAAGCCATAGCTTCAGATTTACACATCTGCCATCACAAATGTAGAATCAATGTATAACTCCTAGTATATCTCATTGCATACCTAGTTCTCTAACATTTTATGTTCCATACTATTCAAATTCTTCATTTTTACACTTTTGAAAATTTTGTTAGACCGGCTTTCTGATGGCTGTTTAACCTCCTCTTTCCCTGAACTTAAGGCCCTTTCATTCTTTCACTCACAAAGTCTTACCTTTGGGGGTAACAGCCCAGGGTCTAGCAGCCATCATATGTGCAGAGTTGGATTGTTATGTCTCACTCCACTCTTTACTTGGTTGATATTAGGTACAGTACAGTGCTTGCTCTGCTGGCCTAATAATGTGGATGCTTTCTTTCACCCAGCTGCATCCTGAATATGCTTTAGAACTTCTGCAAACCTCTGTGCAGGAGGCAAATATTCAGCTAGCCACCAGTGTCATCATTCCTGTGGAGGTACTCTAACCACCTCCCTTCCCCAAAATTGGGAAGGTGATGTTCGCTCACTCCTAACATTCCTGAATGGCTCCATGATCACCCAGGCACACTAGTCTAACTCCAGTCATGGGGGCTGCAGCTATGGCTACCTGCCTGTCTGCTATGGAGTAAGCATTTCAGTTCTCATTCTGGATTCATGTCAATCATCCAAAAGCAGTTTCAGCAAACTCCAAACAAAAGCAGTTCAGTGAAACCACGTTCAATGAACACTTCCAGAATTGTTTTGCATGAGGTCAAGCCCCCCTGTGCTCCCATATAGGTGGGCACCCCCCCACCCTCCTGTGGAAAAATAAATAATTATATATACCAACTCCGAGGTTGCACAACAGTGGAGAAAAAGGCTATCTCTTCTGTCGATGAAAGTGGTTTCAGTGACCTGCTTTCATTTTATTTCCATTCAACAAAACTGCCTTAGGTAAGATGACATGTTCTCTCTCATTTTTACTCATCAGGCAGAACAAAAGCACTTAACACAGGTACCACATGCAGGAGCACTATCTGTTTAAGTGACTTGCTCAGATTTACACTGTTTGCAAAGGAAGCATGAAGGAATCAAACCCATAACTTTAAGCTGAAGCTCATTTAGCAGTTCAAAGCCTTAACTCCCTGTTCTGTAGACTGTAATGACTAGTCCTTGTTCAAAGCCTTAACTCCCTGTTCTGTAGACTGTAATGACTAGTCCTTGTTCAAAGCCTTAACTCCCTGTTCTGTAGACTGTAATGACTAGTCCTTGTTCAAAGCCTTAACTCCCTGTTCTGTAGACTGTAATGACTAGTCCTTGTTCAAAGCCTTAACTCCCTGTTCTGTAGACTGTAATGATTAGTCCTTGTTCAAAGCCTTAACTCCCTGTTCTGTAGACTGTAATGACTAGTCCTTGTTCAAAGCCTTAACTCCCTGTTCTGTAGACTGTAATGACTAGTCCTTATGCACTCTTCTACCATTCATACTTGCTCCACAAATTTTCCAAAATGTTCTAAATTCCTCAAGTATAGTAAAACACAAATTGAACTTAGGGAAAAGAGCATTCTTTGTATCAGATGCTTTACTCTGGAATGATTCCTACATAGTCTTATAAACAATGAAAACTCTGATAAATTTCTGGATAACTTGCACACCATTTTTTCTCCATCTCCACCTGTTCGAAAACTACAGTTATCTCTGCAATTCATGTTCTGATTTTTCCCTGATGTAATACCTTTACTGTCCTATTTAGTGTAAACTTACTGTAATTTCTGTAGCTGAACATTTGCAGTGCCAAGAGCTACTCCTTGTCAGAATATTATATATACCCTCCTCACTGTAAACCCGCTGATGTGGTTATAACTCCAATTTTAGCTGTAATTTACGACTTATTTAAGTCATCTATGAAAATGCTTTTTAGCTCACCCTTCTAAGTCAACAAGTAAATAATTAATACAGGATAGAAAGTATTCTGCTTTATACAACTTCCAAATGCAGCCGTGGTGGTACAGCGGTAGCGTTGTTACCTCACAACAAGAGGTTCTCCTGTTCAAGCCACAGCTGGAGTGCCTTCTGTGTGGAGTCTGCAAGTCCTCCCTATGGTTGAGTGACCTTTGAAAGACATGTGTGAATGAGCATGCCTTTGCTGAAGGTTGGGCGTCAGGCTGGCAACTTGGCACCATAAAAATCGATTGCCAATCATTAGCAGACCGGAGTTCCGCTGTGGTGACCCTAACACATTTTTACCAGCTGCTATAACCCTTCTGTTAAATAAATGCACGTGTTATGCACCTGGTTCTACCATTAAACACACAGCCATCCAAAGTCTATGCAAATGAATTTAGTAAACAAAAGCATTAAACAATGTACATTTAATCAGATATGTATGCATAACTGCAAGGCCCTTCCTTATTTCAGCATTCAAGACTACAACAATAGCAATAAAATAACATATGGTTTACAGGCAGCATTTCTAAAACTGTACTCAGGAGCAAACAGCAGGAATGCCTGGCTATAACTCTCAATACATCAACTATTAACAACATATGCCCTTGTCCTTGAACATGTGTCATTCAGCACTGCTCACCTGATCTAGGACACTGTTTTAATTCCATCTTCTGCTCTGTTTCAGGGATGTATGTCATCAAGTCAAATGAAGAAACGTACCTTGATGAGCTCAACTATAATTTTTCTGTCAGCATTAATCTCCCCCCATTCCACCCCACTTGCAAACGTGATCTCTCTAAGTGCACTTTTTGCACTACTGATTATCTTTACCAGGAACAAGCACTAGTTCATGCAGCAAAAATATGTAAATGAGATGGGTGTAAACTACCACTCACCCCTCCTCCCTAGCCCTGACATATTGGTTACCAAGATGTTATTAGTTTGCTCCCTGAGACCACCACCATTGCCAGTAAGTTAACACAACCACTGTGGGCTTTGGCATGGGGGGGGGTGAATAGGCAAAAAGTAGTATTCTAGTCATATGTCCACTTACAGCATTTTGCTAGCTCTTATTGCAAATAATGCAGGAATTACTCTATAAGCCAATGTTCAGACAGTCATTGCAGTGTTTGTGAATATCTAATGACTTACCTCTGCAATACATTTGTCCATAATCGCATTTTTCGTACTGGCCCAGACTGTGATGTTGCTGCGGTTGTATCTCTTCACCAACTCTGATACCTGTAGAAGACATAGAGGTCACTGATAGACTTAAACATTACAGATCATTAAGTAACACAAAGCATACCTTCTCACACAGAGTAAGGGGGGTCATTTTGATGGAAAACATGCTGTTGTCTCATTGAAACTGGAAAGAGTCATAAAGAAATGTGATTAGGTAGTTTTACTATAATAAATTTTCAAAAATGGCAAAGTATTTATTTGTTGCAAAGTATTCCGATGCTGGCAACGGATTGGTGCTGGTTAACTCACATTCGGTGAGTAGTAAGAACATGAGATGTACACACACACACACACACACACACACACACACACACACACACACACACACACACACACACACACACTACCATGGTTGGATTTATGTCCTGAGTTGAGGTGAGAATTTGGCTGAGAAGGGGCTAGCTGGAATAGCAGAGAACTGAACCATTGATAAGCTGTTGCCTTCTGGGGGAGAATGGTTTGGGTAAGGACTCTATCACAGCTTGATATCTAATGAAGGTCTACATCCTAGCATAGGCTATATCTATATCAGAACTATGTAAAACTGGAAGTATGCATAAGGGCGTTAGCGTTCTGCATCTGGTACTCATGTAGCACTGTTTCTTCTCTCATCAGTTTTGTGTCATGTCTTTGGCAACTAATTACTGTTGGAAATATTTGAAGTAAATATAGCTAGTGTATCTAGAAAGACAGTCTGATAAGAGCACAACAGGGAACTTTTCTTTAATTTTTTTTTTTAACTGTACTCAAAAAGACTAAAGATCAGATCACTGAATAAAAGATTTTATTTATTAGACATAAAGAAAATCAATACAGTAACTTTATAGCCATGATACACCTCTTAATGTACCATAACATAACGTAACATAACATAATAAATTAATAATGTCAGCACTGGGAAGATATTAAAAATGGCAGCACTAGGAACTTCATAAAAATACTCAAAGTGTAATGTAAACCGAATAGACTGGCTGGCGTTTCAGCTCTTCAGCACTGTTCCTGTTGTTTGGTAACTTAACATAACATAATATAATATAACATAACATAACATAACATAATATAATATAACATAACATAACGTAACATAATATAACATATAGTATAAAGTAACTTAACATAACATAGTATAAAGTAACTTAACATAACATAACATAATATAACATAACATAACATAACATAATGTAGCATAACATAATGTAACATATAACATAACATAATATAACATAACATAATGTAAGATAACATAACATATAGTATAAAGTAACTTAACATAACATAACACAACACAGCATAACGTAACAAAACATAACATATAACAAAACATAATATAACATAATGTAACATAGCATAACATAACATAATATAACATAGGTTCATAGGTTCATACTAGGCTATCTGCCCTAGGGCATTTATAAGCCTAGCCCAGAGTTTTTGTGGCTTTCGCCACCCCTTTAGTTTGAAGGATACTATGCCCATTATTTTGCTGTGCCTCTGTCAAGCAGTGACACTGAGGTTATCCCTGGGGTATACCTGCGATCTCCCATCCATTGGTCAAGATTTCCCTTGAACAAGGCCAGCGAGGTGCTCTGCCTCACATGAACCGGGATTTTGTTCCACAGCATAGGGAGTCTCTGGGTAATGAATCTGTCCCTCCAGCACATCCTATTAATAGCCGTGTCGAGGTTTAAGTCTCTTGACCTTGTAGTTCTGATGGATTTAGATTTTTTGAGGTGAAGCATGTTCATTAATTCCGGGTTGGACATGGCCTTGTATGTCAGGCACAGGTCACCTCTGAGCAGACGGTAAGCGACTGACTAGAGCTGGAGTTCCTTCAGTCGGGCAGCATAAGACATATTTTTGAGACCCTTTATCCTTTTGGTAAGAAACTTTTGGGGCCTTTCCAATTGCTGCAGGTGTCGGGTCAGATACATTCCGAATGGGGCATTGTACTCAATCACTGGTCTGATGAGTGATGAGTACAGAGGAACGATGACCTCCCTTGATCTAGATGTGAATCCCTTCATGACCAGGTGGGCAATGTAGAAGGTCTTCCTAACTACTTTGGCAACGTGAGTGTCAAACGAAAGATTACTGTCAACCTGGGTCTCCAGATCCCTGATAACCTCTTCTGTGCTTAGTGGATTGCCACCTATATGGTAACTAGGGGTAACCTTGTTTTTCCCGAAGGGAATGTCTATGCATTTTTTGGCGTTTAACTTTAGGCCATGGCTCTGGCACCAGTTATCCGTTTCTATGAGACCTTTCTGAAGGATGTCTGTGTCAGATGGGTTTTCAACTATGGTGCCCAGTTTGCAGTCATCTGCAGACTTTGTCAGCCATAATCCTCCTGTGTTTGCCTGTACCTCTGAAAAGTAGATGCCGAACAAGAGTGGGCCCAGGACTGAGCCCTGTGGGACACCACTTGTGACAGGCTTGGAGTCTGACATGGCGCCAGCAACTCTGACCCTGTGGGTTCTGTTACTTAGCCAGTTTGCAACCCATCTTGTGACGTATGGGTTTACGTTTAAGCTAGTGAGTTTTTCAATGATACCCGAGTGGGGTATTGTGTCGAAAGCCTTTGCCAGGTCAAGGTAGGCTGTGTGGATTGCCTTGCCCTTGTCAATGGCCTTGGTGACTGTTTCGAAAAAGTCAACCAAGTTTAAAAGGCATGATCTGCCCTTGACAAAGCCAAACTGCATTGGATCCAAAGTCTGCAAGTCCCCTATGTCTTTATTTATGAGTTCCATTATGATCCTCTCCATAGCTTTGCAGACCAGGCTTGTCAAGCTGATGGGACAGTAGTTTCCGGGGTCAGTGGAGGCACCTCCTTTGTGAAGTGGGACCACCGTTGCTGTACGCCACTCCTTGGGTACGTATCCTGAGGTAAGAATAAGATTAAACAGCTGCCCTAACTGCGGGTTTAATTCCTCATTGAGTTCGTGGAGCACACAACCGGGGACACCATCTGGTCCCGTGGATGCTGTGTTTTTCGCCTTGGAGAGAGCAGTTCTCACCTGAGCATTTGAGATGTTTGGAGGACTACAATCCTCTGGTATAGATATCTCTCCTTTGGGAATTTGCACTGAACCTGTCAGCCAGTATGTTGGCAATGTCTGTAGGTTCCGTGATTTTTACATCATTTTGCACTAATTCTGAGCATATCTGGGAGTTTCCTCCCAGGTTTCTAACATAGCTAAAAAAGGCCTTATGATTGTCTTTTGAGTCCTTAGTGATTTTTCTCTCAAAATTTGCCTTGGATGCTTTTATGAGAGATCTCAGTTTTTTACTTATAATGATCAAGGGTGTCTTCCCTTTTACGGATTTTGCTCTATCTTGTAGTAGCTTCTTCCTTTTGTTGTAAAGCTTGTTTATGGCTGGGGTCCACCAGACTGGACGCTTGCCTTTGGTACAAAGAGTCTTTGTTTTGTTTGGGATTGCCTGATCCATGCAGTCCTGGAGGTGCTGGTAGAAGGCATTTGTAAGTGATTCAGCGGTTTGAGTAATGGTTTCCGCTGGCTCGGGGGCCTTGAAAGAGACCACGCCAGTCTTTAGGAGTGTGAAGTTGGCTTTTGAGAAGTTCTTCACTGTGGTCTTTTTTATCTGGGGTGGGGGTGGGATGTGGACTTCCAGTGAGATTAGTTTATGATCTGATCTCACCAATGATGGGTATACCTCTGGTGTTGAACATTGTGACCTCATGTTTGTGATGATGAGATCTAGTATGTTTTCACCTCTTGTGGGGATGGTGACATAACATAATATAACAATGTAACATAACATAACATATAGTATAAAGTAACTTAACATAGCATAACATAACATAACATAACATAATGCAACACAACATAACATAACATACTATAACATAACAATATAACATAACATAACATAGCATAATATAACATATAGTATAAAGTAACGTAACATAACATAATATAATATAACAGAACAAAACAATGTAACATAGCATAACATATAGTATAAAGTAACTTAACATATAACATTGATTCTAATTTACTGTTGTTATTGGTGCATTTTTAATTTTTACAAATATTTTGTTTGTATTATGTGGACAATTTTTGATTTAGAATTGTTAAGAAGTTTTAATGTACTAAAAAATATTTTAGTTTGATGTAATTAGTCCATTAATTCCACTGGAAAGTTTTTTACTGACGAGATTTTGATATGTCATCAGTGGAAGAATTAAGTTTGTATGAATTTATTTAAAAATATTTATAGTACAAATTGATACTTTTTAATAATGACACTTTCAAAACTTATGTAAAAAAGTAGATAAATGGTTCACATCTCTTTTATTAATTGTTCGTAAGATGAGATGTTTTACATCACTTCCTGTAATTAAGTTTTTAAAAAACGAGAGCAGGGGAGAGCACTCGTTTTTCTGAAGAAGTTCACGTTTTTATTAAAAGTGAATGAAAGCGCTAATTTGAATTGTGCTTTTTGTGGTTTCGTAACCAGTTTACCACCAGCTGTTATTTCGTGGATTAACATATAACATAATATAATATAACATAAGATAACATAACATATAGTATAAAGTAACTTAACATAACACCACAGCATAACGTAACATATATAGTATAAAGTAACTTAACATAACATAACACAGCATAACATAACAAAACATAACATATCATAACATAACATAATATAACATAATGTAACATAGCATAACATAACATAATATAACATAACATAATATAACAATGTAACATAACATAACATATAGTATAAAGTAACTTAATATAGCATAACATAACATCACATAACATATAACGTAATGTAACGTAACGTTACATAACATAACATAGCATATAGTATAAAGTAACTTACCATACCATACCATAACACTACATTTAGAGTGAAAGTTCTAACTGCTTTTCACTGATATAGAAGGTTATGATTGGGTCTCTGATCCTAAGCAACTTATTATATGTTCAAGACACAGATGTCATGAAATTCATCTCAAGAGCGAATCTTGATAGGTGAATCTTGGCATCCATGTCAAGAGCACATAATATGGGGTTGTGATGAGAAGACCTACTCATAGTTCTTTGCAGTGCATGGAGCTTTATCTACTCCATGTACTGCCAGGTACAAAACAAAGTGTACAAATGTGAGGACTTTCACTAGCTTTTTAATGTACTTCTCAACCTGCAGACATTGAAAACAATTGCAAAAGCTCTTGAAAAATAGGTAAACCCAGCCAAAAATCTGGACATTTGATTACATAAAATTTGAATACCAAGTAGCACATTACTCTTCCTGCTTCCACTAGGAATGTGGCACACTATTCAAAAACACATTTAAAAAAGAATTCAAACAAACAAAACAAACAAAAAGTGACAAAAATAATGGGAAGTATGAACACATTATCAAAGAGACAGTGCAAAATCTGTAGACTTTATTACAACATTCTGCTACACGAGGTCATTTATTTTTGCTTCTGAAAGACGAGATGCAAGACGTGTGTCCTCTTTTTTCAATTTATTGGAGTCACTAGTATGCTGGTCATACAGTATGCTTTTCTGTGAAATGATCAGCTTCAAAATTCACATGTGATGAAGAGGGATTCAAAAAAATTGTGTGAAAGGATAAATCAAACCTGAAAATAGGGACATCCTCCAAATTAGAGACATACCAGCAAAACCAGATACATCATATGCAAGGTGACTCAGGCCTTTGAAAGCCTACAAAACAGTGCTACCAAATTGACAGCAGGCAGAAATAATAAAGCTGCCAGACACTTTCTTTAGCCATACTTTTTGTTTGTAAGTGTGACAGATGGAAGTACCTAACAGATTTAAATCTATTTTACCTTCTGCTGCTGCTCCTCTGTTAGCCCCTAGTGCAAGACCTGACCTTAAGATTGCTTAGGGGAGCTTAAAAAGTTTACAAGCTTACAGTAAAAACAACAACAACAGCAAAAAAAGATGCTAAGTGTTTTGTCGGCTTTCAAAGCTGTAAAGAACTTAGTGAGAACTGTCAGAAAGGCAGTGTAAGTCAGTATTTTGCATTGACACTCACCTTTTATGCCTCTCAACAGTCCAAATGGTCACAGAATGTCCAGATTTTTGCATCATATGTTTGGTCTGTTCCTCATACAGTCTGTGGTTTTCGGACAAATTACTGAGGATTGAAGACACTAAATAATGACATATATTTAAGTCTCAGACTTCGGATATTTCAGAAAATGCACGCAAAGACACATTCTTTTAGTCTAGTAACTTTCTAAGTTTATAACAGAAGTAAGTACATGTTCCCAATTGACAACAGGCAGAAACAAATCTACTCTACCACTGCTGTGTGCTGGTCAGTACTGGCAGATTTTATTGCCTAGCCTGAGACCTGACCTTAACAACTTAAGCAGGGAGTGCTTAAGATTTGTTATGATTGGGCTTAACTAATTTGTCTTTTTCTGAATATTGGAGCATAATGACTGCACTCCATGCACTACAAAAGAATTCTGCGTACACGACACCACTAAGAAATCAGCATTCAGCTAATTAATTACGACTCACTGGGAGATGATATTACTGAATGTGCACATTACAGTAAGTCAACCCAATCCTGCCACTTGCAATATGGAACTAAAAAGTAGCTGTAATGCAACTCATGTCACTTACATTCTGACATGGAAACAAATCCCAGAAAAGGGGAACTTTGTGTGTGTGTGTGTGTGTGCATGTTTGTGTGTGTGTGTGTGTGTGTGTGTGTGTGTGTGTGTGTGTGTGTGTGTGTGTGTGTGTGTGTGTGTGTGTGTCTGTGCGCGTGTGCATGTGTGTGTGCATATACATCACAATCCTCTGTCTATATTGTTTGCGTTTACTTTTTTATCTTTTGCATTTCTTTTTTTAAACATTCTTTTTTCGCCTAGATCTTGCAAGCAAAACTCATTCCACTCTCCACCACATCAGCAGGAGTGCAACATTGCTGAACTCTGCTACATATAGTTTTGCACATTAAACCTCTTTTAGTGCGGAATAAAGAATATAAGTGTTAGCATTACATGTACAATACCTTGAACATTACACCTGTTTTAGGGAAAAATAAAGAACATAACATAACAGAAGTGTTAAAGTTACTAGTATGACATCTTTTATATTCAGAGGTAATGATTTTAATTAACATTGAGAGCGTACAAAATCGTGTTTTCAACTACCTCTTAAGACGTAACCATAGCTACAAGTCTGCAGGCCTGCACATGCTGCAATAATTCCATGCCTGTGATGCTCCTGAGTAACCCTTGCAGTAGAACACACCCATTTATCTTCTGTGTTATGTGTATAAGGGGTACAACTCTTGACGTTTTGGTACTTAGTACCATCCAGCCATAGGACAGTGAGGATCAGCAAAACGGGAGATCAAACGATGTAAAATTTATACACAGCATGCAGATGATGCAACAGTCAGTCAATGTTAGTATTCAGGAAGTCTCAGTCAGGGTTTCTGAATGTGACTACAAGGCAGAAGGTGAATTCTCTGATGAAAAATATCCATCGAATAAATCTAGTACACAGTCCAAAGAAAATGACATATTCTGATGTGTATATCCAAGGGGAAGGCCAAAGACTCAGTTCTTGCTATGTGAAGCATACATGCAATTCATTTTTACACCAGTGAGGCATCGTTTAACTGCTCAGATTAGCAATTTGCAATCATCTCATCTAATCCTGCCAGATATGATAATGCAATGGCATCCTTATAAGGTTGCTGCAGCATTTTCCAGAAACACTACTGGCAAAAAAAAAAAAACAGATCAAGCTTACCAGTTTTAAGTTCTATTTCTTTTCTTTCCTTTCCTCTCATTCCCAAATTTATATATTGCATTCCTATATGATTTGTATAGACTCTCAGTCTTTATGGAATACCTACTATAAAATATAATCAGTGTAACAAAGAGATCTGCTTACTTAATCCTACTGATTAAAATTGTGAGTCTTAGACTCCTTAATTTACAGTCTGAAGTCATGTGGAAAGGACATAGTATTAGGACAGGAATTTTTCTTTAAACGGTGTGTGCTGCCCTATCTTAAATAAAATCAATAACAAATGCATTAGCTATAAAATGACTTAAAACATCTGAGAAAAATAGTCATGCTAAGCGTGACTGCATGTCAAAAGCACAATTTTGATCTAATTTTATCTAATTAGTGTCACTTTCAAGTGCTTTCAGATGCAATAATACTTCTGAATAATGGATGTTAACACATCCATTGCAGTATGCTTATAACTGCATTATGCCTGTTCTAGTATTCCTTCTTGTAAGCACGTCAGGACTAGGTCCCTTCCTATCAATTGCTGATGTCTTCATTCAGAGTAATCACAGATTAAGATTCCTGCAATTGTACATCTCTGCCGGGACATATGCTACTAGTTTCAAAGTGTAATGACATCACCTGACATCCTTGAATTTTCTAAGAGTATTTCAGTTAATGCTTGCTATTACCTTAGAAGAAGTAAGAATAGCACTAAGGAAAATTAAGTCAGGGAAAGAAGCAGGTTCAGACGAGGTCACAGCAGCTATGATCAAGATGTTAAGTGAGATAGGGGTATTCATAGCAGTGTGTGGAGAGAAAGGCATATCCCAAATGACTGGAGAATAAGCATAGTTTTGCCAGTGTTATTGCGCTTCTTTCAGCTTTTCCCAGTTAGGGGTTGCCACAGCCGAACTCCGGTCTGCTAATGATTAGCAGTAGATTTTTTTATGGGTACCGAGGTATCAGCTCGACGCCCAACCTTCAACAAAGGCACAACCATTCTACGCATGTCTTTTGAATGCGGTGAGGACATGCAGACTCCACACAGAAGGCGCTCCAGCTGAGAATCGAACGGGAGAACCTCTTGCTGTGAGGCAACAATGCAACCGCTGCACCACCGTGGATTTTTTATACTTGTGCCAGTGTACAAGAACAAATTAGACATCCACAACTGTGGGCAGAAAAGAGGTTTTAAACTCCTGTCACACTGCATGAAAGTTCTGGAGGGTCATTGATAAACTAATACGCAGAGTAGTAGAGAGTAAAATGGGAGATGAATAGTGTAGATTTAGATCCGGATGCAACACAACCGATCCGATGCTTGCAGTGAGACAAATAGTTGAGAAGAAGTTAGAGATGAGGAAAGAGTCCAACTGGGTGTTCCTAGACTTGGAGAAAGCAAAAGACAAGGTTCCAAGAAAGCTGATTCAGGCAGTCTTCCAGTGGTTCGAAGTCTCAGAAACATAGGTAGAATTAGTGCAGGTTATGTATAAGAAACAAATGACTGAAGTATGAATAGTGCTCATTCTCACAGAGGGGGTTTTAGTGGGAGTGGACGTGCATTAGTCTTTACTTCAGAGCCCACTGCTATTCATACTGGCGATGGACTACATCTAAAAACAGGTCCAAGGGGACAGAGCAACAAATTTGCTACATCCAGACAATGTGGGATTACAGGCAGACTCTGAGGAAGAACTTCAGCAAAGCATAGGAGAATGGAATGCAAGGTTGAAGGTACACGGGATGAAACTGATAAGACAGTAGTGATAGCAGCAAATGCGGGAAATCAGAAGAAGCTAAAGAATGAGATAGAAGGAGAAATCGTGGTATAGGTTATCAGCTTCAAGTATCTGGGAGGGGTGGTTGGGGGGAAAGATGTCTAAATGAAGAGCTCAACGGTAGAATCAGAGGGGATGCAGCCAACTAGCATAGAGTGTCAGGTTTAGTATATGAGAGTCGAATTGCAAAGAAGCTGAAAAGTAAAGTGTACAAAACAGTGGTACGACCAGTACTACTGCATGGTACAGAAACCTGGGTAGTAAAGGCAGACCAGATGAGGAAGATAGAGGTGATGGAAAAGAAGTGCCTGAGAAGGGTGGTAGGATGCAAACTGTGGGACAGATGAAGACATGAGGACATCAGAGCAAAAGCCATAGTACCTCCAATTACAGAGAAGGTCAAAGAGAGCAGATTAGTGTGGCTTGGGCATAGCTACAGAAACGCAGAAGACAATCTGGTGAAGAAGATTTTGGACAGACAGGGAGAAGGCAAGAGGAAATGAGGGCATCTGACAAAGAGATGGACAGATTGTGTAAGACAACATCTGTGACAGTCAAGTCTGCTGAAGAAGGAAGGACGGTGGCACTAAATCAAGAGAGATGGCAACAGCTGACACAACACCCTGACCCCATCTAAAAATGCAAAAATGGGACTTGATGATGATGGTGTTTGCTATTACCACTGAACAGCTGGATTTTGGCAAGCCATCACTACCTCAGCAATCTTTCCCTTCATCTTAAGCTGTGTAACATCACTGGTAACCTATTGGCAGCATTTAGGCAAATCATGTTACTCTTCCTCCTTCCTCCCCATGGATAGTAGCACGTCCCTGGAATAATTAATTGTTGTCCTCCTTCACCCCACAACTGCCTCAACTTTAGTTTGTTTTCTAACTCATTCCCTCCAGTACAACTCTTTTGAGTGTGTACCTTTCACTCCTAGTGGGTGTGGCCTGAGCCTTTAAAAATGAAGTTATCACCTTACAGTTCTAAAAAATACTCATTGACAGTGGTCCGATATCAATACAATTGTGTTTGCCATCATGCCTGCTTCAAGATAAAATATTCCGATACCTTGTATGTAGCATGATTTTGGAATTATTAATGCAATATGAAAAAGTAATATGTGACGCCTAGAGGAGCAGTAGGAGATAACTGCATATGCACCTGGAGGCGTCATTCGGATGTAATGAGCTAAGTCAGAGAGATGCTGAGATTATATGTGTAACATCATGCCTGTCTGCTGGGGCGGGGCAAAGTCAATAACTATACCTTTTATGTCCATGGGTAGACTGGATACAAGAGGACTAGCTAGGGTGGGGTGAATCTGAATGGTATGCAGCCAGTTTTCTCATCACTCTGTGGACTGCAGTGGAGTAACAGTTGTGGCACTGACCTCAGGTGGAGTGCTGAAGGGATATGCCTACAAGTTTACCAAACAACAATGTCCACAGTACATACATTGTGAGTAACTGTCTACACTTAAATGTCCATTATGTTTAATCTTGTGATCATGGTCATAGCTAAAAAGGGTCCAAAGAACAGGACACTTACCCCAGTAATAAATTAATAAATAAATGATTTTCGGTTATTGCTGATGGCCCTGTGTCGTGTCACTCTGTCTAAACTACGAGGCACTTAGCGATCTGCAGAGGTTGGCATGGAAGTGAGACAGAAGGGGCCTGAATTCTTGGGTGGCTGGTCAGTTGCAAAAAGTAACTAAAATAGTTCAGTGACTGCATGGTGGCCCCACCTCTACCAGTAGGTATCACATCAACCCCTTTTCTCTCACAGCCCCATGAAATGAGTGCTGAACTAGAACATTACAGGTTTCAATACCACTAGCTTACCTTTTTTTTGGAAGAAGTTTTCATGAGCATTCAGATGCATAACCTCAAACACCTGCAGTACTTTACATATAGTATGTGTGTTCAGTTAAGCTTTTATGTTCTTTGGTGGTAGGACACATACCTTTTTTATAAGCGGATCATTATCTTCCTTGATCTCCAGGTTCACAGGGGTCCTTGGAAACTCTCGGAAAACATTTTCTAACAGTGAAATCTGATGGTCTGTTCCAGTGCTGAAATGCCCTGCACATTGAGAAGAAAAACGACAGATTGGTTTATTCAGGAAATGAGGGATTCCAGTCCCTTCTACCCCAGACCTATGCAAATTAGGTAACCATGACAATGGAGCTTAACTAATTAAGCATCAGTGCATGGTGGGGGGTGCATGACAAATAGAAGTTTACGCTGCTGCAAAAAACTCATTAGAACACAGCCCCTGCATTTCACACAACTCTGGTATATGATGTTAATGCATTTATGAAGTTGATTAATATAAACCAGTAAAGAAACAGTCAGAGAAAATCGAGCATTTATCCCATTTTTATTTATTTATTTATTTTATTTTATTTTACATTTGTTAACTGGGAAATTACAACTGGACCAGGTTCATTTTCAGCGGAGGTCCGGGGAGAAAAGCTCCGGCATCATGTTATACAAATACAGTACATCCAGCATAATACACAAAACAGGTTACATCATGTATGCTGAGCATAGTAATATAACAAGAAATTAATAAAACACTCCAGGTAAAAGAAGATATAGAACATAGGTAAAAAGACAATGTCAGTTATACTTTGGTAAGAGAAGAAAATATATCAAGTAAGATTCTACAGTTAAAAGTACCCTTTCAGCTGACCAAGCCTACAGGGGATCAGAGATCCAGCATGTGATCAGAGAGGAGTTTGGGGAGTTAATAGCAGTGTGTGTAGGGTTATGTGATACAAGGGCATAACAAGGTACAAAGATGATGCAATTTGAGGGAGTTTTTGAATATGGATGTGGAGGGGGCAGTGGACACGGATAGGGGAAGAGAGTTCCAATTTCTGGCAACAGTGTGGGAGTAGAGCGCTTTTCCTGCATTATTGTTAGCCTTGGTGATGGAGAGGAGAGATTTTTAACTGGATCTTAGGCACTGGTTTGCAGTATAGACAGTAAGTAGGTTGGATAATGAGGGTTTTTTTCAGGATATTTGAGAATATTGTAGGCTGTGCCCAGCTGGTGATAGTTAAGTAGTTGTGGTAGCTCAAGCCATTTTAGTTCTTTTAGTGCAGTACAGTGATGGGTTCTATAGGCTGAGTTAGTAGCAAACTTTGCTATTTTATTGTAGCTTGATTATAGTTTGTCTAGGTCACATTGTCTGATTTGGGTAAAGATTGGTGCTGCGTATAATAGAGTTGAGAGGAGGTGGCTTTGTGCAAGAGTGACTCTTGCTTTTTGTGAGAGAAAGGACTTGTGCCTGTACAAGGAGCCTAGCTTTTCGTGTATTAGTTTTATGGTATATGAGATGTGAACATCAAAGTGGAGATTATTGTCTATTTCAATGCCCAGAAGTTTGGTGTGATTAGAAGGGGAGATGGTGGTGCCGTCCTTAGATGTTATGGTAAAGGAGAGGGTTTTTTATCTATTAGGGGTAAATAGTAGCAGTTTTGTCTTTTTGGGATTTAGAATTAGTTGGATACCTGATATCCATTTTTCTACTGAGTTAAAGGTATCTTGAGTGAGTGTATGTAGGGTGGTGGGAGATGAGACGGAGCATTTCAGGGTTGAATCATCCGAATATTGTATGAGTGTGGCATGTTGTGTAGAGCTATTGAGGTTATTTGTGAAAACAGAGAACAATAGTGGGCCCAGTATAGAGCCCTGTGGGACTACTATGGTGGTTGGAAGTTGTGTAGACAGAGTTCCCTTCCATTGGACTGATTGTTGCCTGTCAGATAGGTAACTTCTGAACCAGGCTATAGTAGAGGAGGTGAAGGATAATGATGTTAGTGAGTCTAGTAGAATGGAGTGGGAGACCATATCAAATGCCTTTGAGAGGTCTAGGAAAATGGCTGATACATATTTTATCATTCCTGTGAAGGTTTATATGATTAGTGAAGGATAGAAGGGCTGTGGTAGTGCTATGATGTGGACGGAAACCGTGTTGTGTGGTAGATAATAGATTGTGTGTATTAAGAAATATCATCACTTGTAAGTGGGTGCATTTATCAAGAATTTTGGACAGGGGGCAAAGGATGGCAATAGGTCGGTAATTGGAGAATCCGTAGGAGTTGCCTCTTTTATAGAGAGGAATGATGTGAGATACTTTCCAGAGTTTGGGTATGTAGGTTTCTAGTATGGAGCGGTTGATAAGGATGGAGACAGGATATGATAGGGAGTCACTAGCCATTTTGGGGTATGCAGCAGGTATGTTATCAGCTGCCAGTGTGGTTGGCTTTAGTTTTAGGAGGAGTTTTTAATAGTTGAGGTGGGCACTTGTGATAGGCTGAAAGAGGGGGTGGTGTGGGATAGGTTAGGTTCTGATTGAGGTAGACTGTTTTTGGTTATTTGACTGGACAGGGTTAAGATGGATTTAGTAAAATGGTTATTAAATTGAGAAGCTATGTCTAGGGTATTGTTAGCAGAGCTGGGTGCTGGAGTAGTGGTTTGGCCTGACTTTAATAGGGAGTTAATGGCATGCCAACATTTTTTGGATTATTCGAATATTTCCTTTGGGCACTAAGAAAATAGTTTTGTTTGTTTATTTTGGATTCAGCCTTTGCCTTGTTTCTAAGCTGTTGATAGTATTGCCTGGAGCTAGGGGTTTTGTCAGTTTTCCAGATGTTCCAGGTTTTATCTCTGGCTTTTAGTAAGGCTCTGGTATCCCTATTTAGCCAGGATGCGTAGCTGGAGTTAACTCTGATCTTTCTGCTGGGAGCTAGACTGTTAAGGATGTTAGAGAAGGTAGTATTGAAGTAGTCTACTGCCTGGTCTAGCCCAAGTGTCCGTAGTGGTGCCCAGTTGCAGTGGCTTAGGACAGTATTTAGGTGTTGTGGGGTAAGGTTACGGTCATCTTGTACTAATTTGTAGACAACTGGTTTGGGGTGACTGGAGTGTTTGTGGAGTAGGAAGGTGGGGAGATGATCACTTAGGTCATCTGGGAGACAGCCTACCATATAGTTTTGTTTGGGATAGTTGGTTAGTGTCCAGTCGAGTATGGATTCTTTCTTTGTTTTCTTATCTATTCTAGTTGGTTCTTCAATTAGTTGAGAGAACCCATATAGATTGATATGTGTAAAGGGGCTGCTGGAGTTACAAGCTGCCCAGTCAGTGTTAAGGTCTCCTAGTAGGATTGTTTCCTGAGGTAGATTGTCCTTTGTCTAGTGTAGGATGTCTTCTATTATGAGTGAGTTGTTGCCTGGAGGTATGTAGCATCATATTATATTGATATTCTTGGTGTTTCTTATGGATAGGACAGAATATAGGACTTCAGCATTTTGAAAAGTGGGTGGTATAGTTTGCAGGAGCTGGAGGTTAAGGGTGTTTTTAAAGAGAATGGCTACTCTTCCTCCTTTCTGGTTTGTTCTATCATGTCTAAGTGCATTATACCCTGGGGGGAAAGTCTTCATCTTGGATACTGGGTTTAAGCCAGGTCTCTGTAATGGTGAGTACATCAGGGTTGTAGTGGGCTATGAATGTATGTAGGTCTGTTAGATTGTTGGTAATACTTCTTATGTTGAGATTTAGGATCAGCAGGTCAGATGTTTGTCTGGCTGAGAGGGGACCTGGATTTGGGTAAATGTCACCAGAGGTTAGCAGAGTTTGTAGGAGTGTCAGTATGTGGTTTTTAATATTAATTGTTTGTGAACTTGGTCTATGCGTGTTTTTCTTAGTGTGGTGAGATTGTGTCATTTTTGTTAGTGAGTAATATGTAGTTGTAAGATTTATGATTGTGGGGCAGATATAGAAGTGTGAGAGGGTTTGAGAGGGTGGGTAGTGTGGATAATGTGATAGGAGTAGTTGTGCAGTGGTACATCTGTTTGCAAAGAAGTTAGGAATGTTAATGATAGTAGAGCTAGTAATAGGGATGTGAGTGTGGGTAACATGATACCACTCTGAGTGAGTAGTACAACTAGGATTCCTGGTTGGTTGTGTGTGAGGGTGGAAGTGGGTTGTCTAGAAATGTGTTGTTGGCAGTGGGATCAGTGTAGGATGTAATTGGATTGGAGGGTAGGGGGAGATAGGATGAGTAGGTTGGGCTAGTTGTTAGGGAATTAGGGGTTGAACTACTGGTCAGGTGATTAGGAGTGAGAATAAAAGTAGAAGTAGTGGGGGCGGGTGGAAATTGGGGGCAGGGAGAGGAGCGGAACAGGCTAACAGTGACTCCAAGTGATTTTTAGGCTTTGGTAGTATGTAGTGTTAGCTTAAATGGTTATATGTTAAACTGAATTGTAAACCTAATTTTTAAATGTAATTTAAACTGTATGTTTGCACTAAGTTATAGACTATGTTATGGGGACAGAGTATAATTTCTTTAGGCTTTGGTAGTATGTAGTGTTAGCTTAAATGGTTATATGTTAAACTGAATTGTAAACCTAATTTTTAACTGTAATTTAAACTGTATGTTTGCACTAAGTTATAGACTATGTTATGGGCACAGAGTATAATTTCTTTAGGCTTTGGTAAGTATGTAGTGTTAGCTTAAATGGTTATATGTTAAACTGAATTGTAAACTGAATTTTTAACTGTAATTTAAACTGTATGTTTGCACTAAGTTATAGACTATGTTATGGGCACAGAGTATAATTTTCTGACATTCTTAAAAGGTATAAAATTAAAGCTGGGGTTAGTTACAGATGAAACAGGATAGGAAATTAAATGCTATTTTATAGATTTGAGTATTTCTCAAAAAAAAACAGACTTTCATTTTGGGGGGGCACTAACTGGAGAGCATTATACAGCTGTTTCTTCCTAGTGATGTACTCATCAGTACAGTGGTTTGATTAAGGAACTATACAGCAGAATATAGTAATACACTCACTAACATTTGTTTAAGTTAATGCAGGTAAGGTATTTTACTATCTAGACACTTGGAAGTTAAGCACCTACATTAGTGTTTAGTCTCTTTAGTTGCAGGACAAGTGTTTGTGGGTGCCCAATGCTCAAGAGAGAAGTTTGAAGTTTCCACTGCTTGATATGGGGGGGGGGGGGCAGAAACCTGCTTGACCTAATGGGTGGATTGAATTACTGAAAGTAAAATAGAAGAAAAATGTAAGAGAGCATTAGGTTAAGGCAGCACATACTGTGTGTCCAGTCAGATTGGACTTGATTTAGCAATAGTCAATAACAAAAACATCAGGTAATGGTTATTCTTGCTTCAGCACCTGACAACATAAAATCTTTTCTTATGGCAACATACAAAAATAAAATGTAAATAATATATAAAGCAGTTCCCTACTAAATTAAGCATGATACACTTTCAATATATTTAAACACTAGTCAGTGCAGTTAGGCAGAGCAGTTAAATGCAACACGTGAAATAGCCCTTCTGGCTCTATAACAGTAAACAAGGAAAACAGAACATATCTAGGTGCATATGTGACAGCAGTTCATTAAGCAGAATTATTTAAAGGCATCCTGCAGTGTTAAAAATAACAGAAACAGACAGTATAAGCTGTTGTACTAAATAATTATGTATTAAACCACAATGTACAGCATACCTTGAATGCAAAAACTTACAGGGGGATGATTACACACCAGGGGAGACAAACAGCTGCTGTGGGATTTGAAACAAAAAAAACAAAATGGCACCCTGGGTTAAAATTACCTCAGGCTATCCAATACAGAACAAAAACAGAGTCTGTCACATAAAATTGATTAGTAAACTGTCCTTATCCTATGTATTTGTTACTAATAATTTTACTTCCTTATATGTTTCTCAGCATTTCGCAAGCACTATGACTTGTGAGTTACTGTACATAGTATCACAACACAATATGACCAAATAGTCAGAAAAAGGAACTTTCAAATATTTTGCCATTTCTGAAGTGGGGAAATCTCAGAGTTTGTTATACTATTTCAAGGAAATTTTTGCAAGAAAGCTTTTCAAGAGAAAAAAAATAAGTCATTGTTTTGACTCTGACTGTATTGTTTTGCAACATTTTGTACCATGATTTCATCGCAGACCACTTTTCTCTAGGTTTTCTTCTTGATGTCTTCCATCTGTTAGCAGAGGCTGAACATACAAAACAGCTAGTTTAGATCATCATCTGGAAAGTTATAGAACGTCAGTATGCAAGAAGGCTCTAGTTCCTGCTGGAAGGGACTCCTGGACCACTTGCCTGAAGAAGCTATCACTGAATATTCAGTCTTTCCCCTCCCTGACTGGCCATTCAGGGATTCCCTGAATGGTCAGTCACTAACGTGAACTTATTTCCTAACTTGGATGACCCATACCTCAGCTCTCTGTTCCTGGATGTTCCTGAGTGTTCTAGATAGCATAAAATCCAGTAGTCACTGGGACCTTTGTTCATTAAAGGCCTCCATATATAGATGCCAGTTAGTCCATTTTGCCTAATAACATTCAGGGCAGCATTTTCTGCAGTTAATAACATATGAATAACAACAGAAGTGAGGGGATAACAATTATCAGACTGCTGCTATTGTCATTCAGTCATTTATTCATGTTTAGACATATCTTTAGATTTATTTCCAAAAAAAAAAAAAAAAAGGTTACACTTTGAGATCTCTTTGAAATGGGAGGTACCATTCTGGATGAAAAGTAGCAAAGCACAGTGGTCACAATACTGTAGCCTTGAATGTCCTATAATCCTATGACACATTTCAAAGTTAATTGTTTGGGGTTAAAAATCTGTTAGGAAGTGGAGCTCTGGGGAGTAATTTTGTTGTAGGTTTTCTTCCTGCTGTAGGCTGCTTGCACCTGTTTATCATGCTGAAGGCCTTAAGACACTAGCAGTCCCGGTGGGACCACTCCTGACACTACCAATCTTAGAAGGGCTCCCCAAAAACTGTAAAGCTGTCACTCTCTATTAATGACACATAGGCATCATTTGGATAATTTTTGTATACTGTAAATTATGAGTTCATTTTAAGGGAAGTGAGTATATTTCCTTACATGTTACCAAAAAGTCTACAAAAAAGGGATAGATTTGGTAAAAATTATGTCAAGGATCTTGTCATGTTTAGAGCTGTTGTCAGAAACAGGACAATCCATTTCAGTAATGCATGCTAACCCTAACCCTAACCTCACACCGTACCTTACAAAAACTTCCCATAACTCTGCCACTACACAAGACACACACAGACTCATAAACACACAATACAAACATAACAATCTAACCCCTTACCTAGCCCCAATCCTAACTCCAAAATACACACACTCACACACAAACACACAACACCTATACAAACCCAAAGAAACAGCATGTCAAGATATTGGACATTTGACTATCTGGACTTTCAACAATCTCAACCATGCCTAGCATTTATTGACTATATATACACACAAACACACACACACACACACACACACACACACACACACACACACACACACACACACACACACACTAAAGAGCCGATTATCCGAACGTCAATTATCTGAAACATAAATTATCCAAATCTGAACGCAGCCTTCCAAAGTTTTCAAGTAGAAAAAATATAAAGTCTGAGTGTTTTTTGAGCTTGTACTACAATAATATACTGTATATTTGTTTTATTTTTCTTCTTTAATGTTAATCAAAAACATTTTTAGAAGTTTTTTTATCTGGTAAATTATATGTTTGATTATCCGAACAGTCTGATTATCCGAACTACCCTAGGTCCCAATTATCCCAATTAGTTTGGATAATCAACTCCCACGGTGGTGGTGCTGCGGTAGCATTGTCACCTCACAGTAAGATGCTGTCTGGTTTGATTCTCAGCTAGAGTGTTTTCTGTGTGGAGACATGTGAATGGGTGTACCTTTGTTGAAGGTTGTGTGTCAGGGCTGGTAACTTGGCATGTAAAAATCAGCTACCAATCATTAGTGGACTGGAGTTCTGCTGTGGCGACCCCTAACTGGGAAAAGCTGAAAGACACAACAACAGTTTGGATAATCAACTCTTTAGTGTGTGTGTATATATACATATATATATATATATATATATATATATATATATATATATATATATATATATATATAATGTATCTTACTCAAGTACCTCATTTATATCTATAAGGTCCATGAGAGTTGCATATTTCTGGGAAAAAGATATGCAAGAGTGTATGGTTGGGGTGGAGGGATTCCGGAAGCTGAAGAGGATGGTAGTAGTTTTGTACTAAGGAAGTGCTGGACTTAAGAGATAGCCAGATTGTAGATGCAATGAGTTTAGAAATGAGTAGAAACATTCAAGGATGCATGGAATGACTAAGTACCATTAAACCGGTAATAAGAACAGTAAGGATCTTCTGAAAGTTGTATAATGCACCTCTATTTGTTGGTGGTAGCTCAGTTTTTCAATATGCAAATGGAAAAATACTTTAATAGTTAAGAACACTTGGATTTCAGTAAAGTGACACATTAAACCAGGCAAGAGTCTGCATGCTGCTGGAATATAAAATGTCATGACTATGCAGGCTACAGCCAGAATTACCTAGATGGCCAGGACTGAATGACTGTCAAAACTTAAGCGGTAGTTACATTTGTAATGAAAGACTGAAAAGAGACTATTGATTACACATTAACTCATAGTATCCAAGCTGAAGATAACTGGAAGACCAAAGTGAAACCTTGACTTATGCTTTAACAGGAAAGTTTGTTTTTATTTTGGAATTCATCTGTGAAATACAAACATTTCACATTTCATGAAAATTGTGAAACTCTGCTACAGGGTTAGCTATCTGGCAGTGTAAACTTTGGCTCTAGTTGATTGTCACTGTTGAAGTGACACCCCGACCCTATGAGCAAAATGGGAAAAAAGGGAGTTGTGGATGGATGGATGGCTTCATCTATGAAATATAAATGTGTAGTGCTTTAACTTCATAATATGAGACTAAAGCAATATAAACTCATGTAAGTTTTTTATATTGATGTTTACTTTGAACAGTTGTTGTTGTGTCTTTTGGCTTTTCCCGGTTAGGGGTTGCCACAGCAGAACTCTGGTCCGCTAATGACTGGCAGTAGATTTTTACGTGCCAAGTTGCCATCCCTGACACACAACCTTCAACAAAGGTATGCCCATTCACGCATGTCTCCACACAGAAGATGCTCTAGCTTAGAATCGAACAGGACAACGTCTTACTGTGAGGCGACAATGCTAAAGCTGCACCACCACTGCACTTTGTACAGTAATATGGTTTATTCTAGGTTCATTTAGCTGCTGATGTCATTTTTAGGAAAACTACTAAACATTAGTTCCCTTTACAATTTTAGCATTCTGTAACTGAAACCTGTATTACACCAATTACATATACTTTTTGCTTTTACATGCAGTGTCTGCTTTTGAAAAACCGCATGTTACAAATTTTGTTATGTTTTTTCATGCTATAAAATGAAATGCATTTTTTGTTTGTTGGGTTTGTTGGTTGGTTGGTTGGTTGTTACAGGGAATCCAACTGTGTAGATCCCACTTTTAGTGAAAACTTGAGGAAAAAAGCTCTATACAACATGCTGTGAGTCAAAAGACAGCAGAAGTGAAAAAATAAAACAAAAATGGATTTCAGAGCATTGCATAGATAGCATATAAACCTTGTGAAAGGAATAAAAGAAACAAAAATACTTACAATATACTGAGAACATACAGTCACTCTGTATAACAAATAAAGGTACATTCAAATAAACCAGTGAGTAAAAACATAAGCAAAAACTAAAGTTTATGAAAAAATGTCACAAAGTGGGTGTTTGCAAGTACTTTGACTGCTATCAATGTATACTTCAGCTCTATTAAAACAAGTTTTGAAAAACACACTGAAAAAAGATAAATGGCATGCATGAGAATGCAGTAGCAGGTCAATAAAACATAACTAAGTTAACAGGAAGTTCAAAATATAATGTATATTGGACTCAATACCAAGCAGAGAGTTGACAGAGATGGCCAGATGTTAAATGGAGCAGCAGAAGAAGAAGAACTCTAAGTAACATGCAGGAAGGGAGATAGGTTGGACATGGATGCAACTGAAAATGAGCAGCTAGAAAAACAAGGTCAGAAGAGGAATGAAACAAGGGAGGATGAAAACTGCAAGCTGAGAAAGGTCAGCAAGTGAGGAGGTAAAGCCAAGTGACTAGACTCATGCAACTCCACAGCTGCAGGATTCGGTTGGAAATAAAGTAACTGTTTAAGTGTATTTTGAAAGAAGAGAAAGCTGAGAGGTGTTTACTTGACAAAGAAAAAGATCTGTGGAAGAGTAAATTAGCAATTTTAGTAAGGCCTTGAAGAATGTTAACTGTCCAAAAAATAGCATAGATACATATATCCACACAGGTTGAGCATGTGCGTGAAAAAGTGATCCTTATCTGTTACTGAAGCCTAACTCCGGTGATGGTGCTGGGTAGCATTGTCGCCTCACAGCAAGATGTTGTCCCATTTGATTCTCAGCTAAAGCGTCTTCTGTGTGGAGACATGCGTAAATGGGCGTACCTTCCTTGAAGGTTGTACGTCAGGGCTGGCAACTCGGTACGTAAAAATCTTCTGCCAATCATTAGCTGACTGGAGTTCCGCTGTGGCGACCCCTAACCAGGAAAAGCTGAAAGATACAGCATCTGTTACTGAAGCCTAAGTGTTTCCAGACTTTCGAAACGTTTTTTTTTTTTTTTTTCATTACTATTTGTGGTCACCAGATGACAGTGTCATTTCTGCAGTGTTTTTTGTGGTAACAGCAGTCCATCCTCAATCCTTTTTTTCCCATTTGTGCACATGAGGTCATGATATTAGCAGTGACAATCATTTAGAACCAATGTTCTTGCTGTGAGGTAACAATGCTACCACTGTACCATAACAACATCCTTTATCAGTGGCTAAAACAAACTACTGCAGCTAGCATGCTCTCCTTGCTCCCCTAAACTCCTTTTGTGAATTATTACTTGAAGTCGATCTGTGGCAGTGCTGAAACAAAATGTCTCTTTTTTGCTTTCTCCATCTGAGCCTTGAAAACAGTAAAACAGACTGTGATCAACAGGTGGCAGTGTTACAGCAATACTAAAATCACTTCATTCTTTCCCTATGATACTGCTTTGGTGCAGGTTCAGTTACAGTTCCAGCTGGTGTTTCTCTCTCTCTCTCTCTCTCTCTCTCTCTCTCTCTCTCTCTCTCTCTCTCTCTCTCAGTTCCAGCTGGTGTTTCTCTCTCTCTCTCTCTCTCTCTCTCTCTCTCTCTCTCTCTCTCTGTTAAAGTGGTATGATCACTTATCTAGGCACATGTAAGCATGAGGCATGAGCTTCATGGAGTTAAGACACACCTCACTCTTAGCATAAGAAATCTGGACAAAGTCTAAAGTAATGCGGAGGACAAAGGCCTAAAATTAGGGACAGATTCTAAATATTGTTCTTACAAACTCCGAAAGTTGTTAGAATAACAGGATTTGTGTTAGCATGCATTTTCAGAAGAACATGAAGTCTGAAACTCAAACGTATGGCATTATTTACTGACGTCAATCCTCAGTGATTTGTCAAAAAAACACAAATTTTAAGAGGAACAGACCAAAAATATAAGGCAAAAATCTGGACATTCTCCAAAAATCTAGACAGTTGAGAGGTGTGAATTAAAAATAACACTTACTATGTACAACAATGAATTCTATAGCTGCTGGCATATAGCTCACCACTGTCCAAATTTTTGCCACATATTTATGATCTCTACTATAATAAAATTTGTGGTTATGAAGCAAATCATTGAAGATTAATGTCACTAAATTATCAAAGTCAAAGTAAACTTTATTGTCATTCAGAAATCACACAAGTGCAAAAACTGAACGAAATTCTGTATCACCAGACTCAATGTGCAGGCAACATATATTACATTCCAGACATGCAGGTAGGCAGACTAATATTGCACATAATTAGAAACACATTTTAACACATTTTTTAAGTTTAGCAACTTTCTAAGTTTATAAGAGCAAAATTTCAAATCTGTCCCTATTTTGGGCCTTTGTCCCCACCCCCCCACCCCCCATTATTTTAGGCTTTGCCCAGATATTTTGTACTAAAAGGTTGAGTTTTATAGTTGCTGATGTAGAAAACATTATTCTGTGCTTCATTATGTTGGCAGGGATGCCCTCTGAAATTCTTATTGGAATTGTAACCTACTGTGACATCAGGAGGAAGTGAACCCGTGATATTTCAGTTTCTAAATTAGTGCTTACAATAGTGCCTTTCCATTTCTCTATACTAACTGCAACAACAGGAGAATTACTTCCAAGAAAAGCATTTTGTCAACTAAGTCTTACAAATGAAACACCTTACTTTTAAAAATGTAACACTTACAATGCTGTTGTATTGAAACCACAATATAGTTATATAATTGCTTGTCTAAAGAAGTACCAGCTTGCTGATTACCCAGAATGTTGTACTGATTGATGTATTCAAATCGATGTCTGAATCCTTTCATGACATCAGTTTGTGGGTGTGGACATAAAAGAAAACTAAGCAGACAAGCAAAACGAAATACAAAAATCGCAGTATGATATTCCTTTTTTGAGACATCCTCTAAAACATAGCCAAAAATGAATTCCATGTTTAAATCAAAATTACCTATCAACAAATAAATAAGACATATTGGCATGGTGGATTCATATTCCAACTTATTCCTCACCTCTGGAATAAATTTCACTTCATACCAAGCGGACTACCCACATAATTGGAGGAGCAGCTTCAAATTCTTCCCAGTCTATCTTGTGCTGCCCTCCATGAGGCTGGAGAAAATGTTTAACATGAGCTACTGAGCACGCTTGTAATGGTCAGCAGACTGATTACATGGTATATACATATGAACCTATGAACAGGATTAATACAGTTTCACCATTACATAAACAAGGAACACAGCCGGCAATCTTGAAATGTTACTCTTCAAAGCATACCTCTGAACTGTCTAGAATTTTGCAGAATGGTCAGATGTTTGTCTCATAAAATTTGTGTTTCTCTGAAAAATCAGTGTGGATTGAAATCACTAAATAATGAATGACATATGTGTTTCAGATTTCATCTCAGGATATTAGGAACAAAGAAGATACAAGGCAATTGAGTCTTGTGGCCATTTATGCATTGCCAATACCCCCCTTCATAATGAACCTCCTTTATCGAGGAAGACCAGGCCCATCCAATACCCCCCCTTCATAATGAACCTCCTTTATCGAGGAAGACCAGGCCCATCAAACCGGGGGTGAATTTGGGAATACTAATCTAATCATCTAGTTCCCATTTAAGGAACATAATGTGTCACACTGCTTAATTTATGGTGGTAGTCTATTCCAGAAGTATGAAAGGTACTTTGTAATGAACCTATCTATCCACCTTGCATACCTCTCAACTGTCTGGATTTTCATAGAATGTTCAGGTTTTTACCTCATATTTTTGGTCTATTCTTCAAAAATTTTTGGTTTCTGGCAATCAAGTACTGAAGTCACTATATAATGACAGACGTTTATATTTCAGACTTCATACCCTTCACAAAATGAAAATATATATATAAAACCTGTTATTCTATCATTGTTCTAAGTTTATAAAATCAACATTTTAAAATTATCCCTATGTTTGAGCCTTTGTCCAGAATTCTTATGCTAACAGCTTAAGAGGTATGCCACCTCGTTTTATTTATTTATATGTGGGTGAAGATTTAGATCCTTTGTTCTGGTATTTGTGGAACTATTTAATTTGTGAAGTTACAAAAGATCCTGGACTACTGGATCCCTATTGCTTTGGAAGGCAAGGTACAGATCTCCCCTCATGAGTCTATAAGACAGTGAATGCAGAAACAGTGCTTTTGATAGCAAAAGAGTATTTAAGCTAGTGATCTTCTTAGTTAGGAACCTCTAGTCTCTTTCTAGTCATTTGGTATGTCTTGGTACATCCCAAAAGGTGCACTGTATTTATTCAATAATTGGCCTAATCAACGCCTCCTCAGAGAAGGAATTATCAAACCAAGCTCCAATGTCTCTGACAACATTTTCATTTTCGAGTGGGTATTGTCTATGTTGTATGCTGGGGGGGGGGGGGGGGGTTAGTTTATCAAATGTGACAATACTGAATTTTTTTACCATTTAATTTAAGCCTATTTTAGTACAACAGGTACTTACAAATGTATGTTCTTGTTGCAGAGCTTGGGTGCCAGAGGGTGACTTGACAATGACTCCCAACTTAATGTTGTCCACAAACTTGTTCAGCCAGAGATCTTAGTTCATAGTCTGGAGATCAGAAAAGAAAATGCCAAATAAAAAGGGCCCCCAGCATGGACCCCCCCCCCCCTTGCAGGGCACCACTGGTTACTGTCATACTTTCTGATGAGTCTCCTGCAACCTGCATTGTGTGGGCCCAGGCCTTTAGCCAATTAGCTATCAAATTTACAACATAGGTTTTATTTGTAATGCATTTAGATTAATAATAATGCTAGCATGGGTATGCTGTGAAAGGCCTTGGCCAGGTCAAGGTATGCTGTATGGACAGTATGGCCACTGTCAAAAGCTTGTGTTTCTCTTTCATAAAGTTGACCATATTCGTTAGACATGCTCTACCTTTAACAAAGCCAAGTTGCTAAAGGCAACATGGAGCAGCTGGTAGTTGCCATTTACTAAAGGCAACATGAAGCATCCTCAGACTAATTTGAGAAAAGCAGTACAGCTACGAGCTATTAGACACTTCTTTAAGGATCTGCTGTGCTCAGTGCAGCTCTTCACAGTCGTGCATGGAGCTGTTCTTTCTATTGATTTCATTAGTCACACTAATCACTAGGGATTAGGAGAGGTTGGGTAGGAGAGACACATATATTGTTCAAGATACCTGTGTCTACACAGTGCATACTGCAACAAAGCAGCAAAATGAGCAGTGTGGTAAAAACAGATGCAATTTATATGAATACAGAAAAGCAAAAAATTCAAATGAGCACAATAGCCAATAGCAAACAGCGCTCTTCCATTTTGTATAGCAATCACAGGCCTAGAAGTGGCTAGGTTCTGTCTCCATTACCACTAGAGTACAAACCAGTAGCAAATCTTAGCTGCATTACTAATAAATCACCAAAAAAGTATATAGTTATAACAGTAAACTCACTAAGAACAATGAAGGTACTCATCCCAGATTTTGTAGGCCTGATTTTTTTTTTTGTCAACTCCTGTGGAAAATTGTCACAATCAGCAGCACAACAACTCAGAGTATACCAGCTCATAGCAAATGAGTTGCTACATGCTTTCCTTCAGAAAATGCATGCTAATGCAAAACATGTTATGTTTTTAAGAGCAATATTTAAAAATTGTCCCTGATTTTGCCCCTCCCCTTATTTTTGGCTTTGTCAAGAATTATTGAGGTAAGAGACCGAGAGGTATGCTTTGCAGGTTTAAGTGTAATATTATGAGCCACCATGTGACTCAGTACTCACCCCTCTTTTGTTTTATGAATGTGTGAACATGACAGTAAAAAAAGTGTTAATGTAAAGCTAGTCAACCCACATTGCTTGTAGTCCCTCTGTATGTCCTACATTAAAACTGTCAGTCCCTCCATCTACTCCACCCTCTCATGAAGCCTTCATCCATAGTGTACTGTATAATGCCATGTTACAGTCTATATCTAAGGGTCCACCATTACCCTAATAGTGTTTCTTTATTTTAGTGATAAATTTGTGCTCACCAACCATTCATTCATAACTCCATCTCACAATCCTTCCTGCCTTTCTTTATCTATCTTTACTTAGCCTATTCTGTAGGCCCAATATTATGCTCTCCACACTCTCTATATTAGTTTGCATACTAAACAACTCCAGGGCCTGCAGATAACGCCACTTCAGTCAATTTTTGTTCTCCCATAACCTCTTTGGTAAAATAATCCATCGGCCAGAAAACTCCTCTATAAAGTCCCCCTTTCATAGGTCTACAAAAAGCTGACACCCATAATGTCCTTGTGCAACCTCTCCACCTACCGCTAAACTTTCTGTTTATGGTAATTCATTCAAAACCCAGATGTAATCCTATAGATGTGTACCAGATTCCCCTCTATCCCTTCTAGTCTCCAGAGGCAAGAGTCCCAGTTCCTCCAGTCTCATTTCATATCCGTTAGCATTCAGCCCACACATCATTCCAGTTACATTCTTCTGAGCACCCCTAACCAGTTTGATATTACTCCTTCAATTGTCTCCAGAACTGCAGAGACTGTTTGGGATGTGATCTGACCACTGCTTGGTATAACAGGAAAAATATTTGTGTGCCTTCTACTACTGCAACCCTTTCACACTACTTCTGACAATCCAGACTAGGTGTGATAAGTACAATATCTTTTCCCTGATAATTTTCCTTTATGTATCTTTTATTTATTTATTCATCTATTTGTTTGTTTGCTTGTATTTCTTAATGAGGACAGAACACTGACCCACCTGGACCATTTTCTGTCTGGTTAGAGTCACACCATTAGGCAAACAGAGGCTGATAAAAGTCTACTTTTTTCATCTAATACTGCACACCAGGGTTAAGTAAATATTTTCTCTTATTCTCATTAAATCTCAGTTGTTGCTTCTTTGCCCGGTTATTTTATCTTTCCATCTCTTTCTACAGACTTGCCTCCCCTACTGTCACAGATATATTTATGGCATCTCTGAATAGGATGAGTTTGTTTCTATGCAACCTGATATTTATGGAACATATATGCAGTAGTGTAATTGATTTAAGATCAAACCCCCAGGGTAAATCACTAGTAACTTTTTTGTACTTCTGACAATTTCCCTTTTACCTTTACTCTTTGTATCTTATCAACAATCAACCCAGCCTTTTCTCTCACCCACTCTTAACTTTAGCTATGTGACAATACAATAAATTGCTTGTTTTAGTGAAGACCAGATAGACTACAGTTATAGGAACTCATACGTCTACACGTTATACTCTAGTTAAAAAACTGAATTATGTTTGACAGGTAACTGTTTTGCCATAAAACCATGTTAATTATTATTCTGGAGATTACTGCTGTCTAAGAAACTATAACCAATACACCGTTTTCTGCATGACTTTCCTTCCCAATGCTGTCATATTAAAACGTCTGTAACTATCTGAATTTTTACTACCTCTCATAGGTTCATAGGTTGGTACTAGGCTATCAGCCCTAGGGCCTATATAAGCCTAGTCATAACAATTCCCTGGCTATTTCTTCCCACAATATTTACTTCCCTGGACCCCTGTCTAGCAGGGCAACTGACGTGATCCCCGAGGTAAATTTCCTATCTCCCATCCAATCGTCAAGGTTCCTTTTGAAGAGGGCCAAAGAGGCGCTCTGCTTGACATGTATGGGCAGTCTATTCCAGAGTCTGGGTAGTCTCTGGGTCAGGAACCTATCCCTCCAGCATGTTTTGTTCATTGTGATGACAAGGTTTAGATCCCTGGAGCATGTGGCTCTGAGGGATTGGAATTTCCTTAAGTGTAGCATGTCCAACAGCTCCGGGTTTGACATGGCCTTGTATGTTAAGCAGAGATCGCCTCTGAGTAGACGATATGCAACAGAGTATAGCTGGAGTTTTTTTAGATGGTCAGCATAGGGCATCTGATTTAGGCCTGTGATTCTTTTAGTGAGGTATTTCTGTGGCCTTTCCAGTTGTTGCAGATGTCTTGAGAGGTACATACCAAACGGGGTGTTGTATTCTATAATGGGTCTAATGAGGGATGAGTACAGTGGGACAATGACCTCCTTTTTTCTGGATGAAAAGCCCTTAGATGAGGTCTGCCACATAGAAGGATTTCCTGACTGTTGTGGCAATGTGGTTATAGAAGGTGAGACCACTGTCCACCTGTGTCCCTAAGTCTCTTATCACACTTTCAGTGTTTAGTGTACTGTCACCTATGTGGTAATTCACAGGTACATGTTTTTTCGCAAAGGGGATAACTATACATTTCTTGGCATTGAGCTTGAGCCCATGGCTCTGGCACCAAGCATCTGATCTGTAAGGCCCTTTTGTATAATATCCACATCATTTGGGGATTCAATAATGGCTCCCAGTTTGCAGTCATCTGTGAACTTTGTTAACCAGAGTCCCTTAGTGTTGGCCTGTACTTCAGAGAAGTAGATGCCAAACAAGAGCGGTCCCAGGACTGAACCCTGAAGTACTCCACTTGTCAGTTGTCTGTAGATGGATTTGGAGTGGGCTACTTTTACAGTGTGGGTTCTGTCAGTAACCCAGTTGGCAACCCATCGAGTGACATAGGGATTAATGCCCAGCTTAGTAAGTTTATCTATGATTCCAGAGTGGGGGATGGTGAGGTCCAGATAGGCTGTGTGGACTGCCTTACACTCATCCACAGCTCTGGAGACTGATTTGAAGAAGTCAATCAGGTTCAGGAGACAAGATTGGCCCTTCGTGAACCCAAACTGGGTAGGGTCCAGTGTTTGAAGGTTGCCAATATCTTTCTTTATAAGTTCCATGATAATACGTTCCATGGCCTTGCAGATCAGGCTTGTCAGACTGATGAGGCAGTAGTTCTCAGGATCCAAGGTGGATCCCCCCTTGTGGAGTGGGATAACTGTAGTTGTGTGCCACTCAGTGGGCACGAAGCCTGACGTGAGGCTATGATAAAACATGACACTTAGGTGAGTTGCCAGTTCATTTTGTAGTTCATGTAGTACACAGCCCAGGATGTTGTCTGATCCCATGGATGCTGTATTCTTAGCTTTGGAGAGTGCAGTTTTTACCTGTGTGGCCATTATTACCTGAATTTGGCAACCTTTCGGTATTGAGATGGGCTCTATAGGGGGTGAGAGGGGGGTGAAGTTGGCACCGAATCGATCTGCCAGGATATTGGCAATATCCTTGTGATCAGTATATTTAATGCCATTCTGTTGTAGCTCAGAGCAGATCTGAGCATTGCCATTTAGATTCTTGACATATCTATAGAATGCCTTGTGGTTGTCTTTGGAATCTTTGGCAATTTTATTTTCATAACTAGCTTTACCGGATTTTATGAGGGATCCCAGCTTCTTACTGAGGCTGGTAAGGAAGTTTTTTGCATCCTGGGATTTTCCTCTTTTCTGCAACAGTTTCTTCCTTTTGTTGTAAAGTTTGTTTATGGCAGGGGACCACCAGATTGGCTTCCTTTTTTTGGAGGAAAGCATCTTGGTTCTATTTGGGATGGCACGATTCATGCACGAGTGGATGTACTCATACAGTGCCTTAGTGTAGGGTTCAGCAGTTGAACTTTCAGTTCCTGTCTGCATGGGTGTCATGAAGTTTGTCACTTCTGACTTGAGTAGCATGAAGTTGGCTTTGAAGAAGTTTTTTTACGGAGGTTTCCTTACTGGGGGGTGGGGGAGGAATGTGGATGTAAAGGGTGATTAGCTTATGGTCAGACCGGACCAATGAGGGGTGACCATAGATGTGGAGCATCGATTTCCCATGTTGGTAATGACCAGGTCTAGGATATTGGAGCCCTTTGGTGGGACTATGGATTAGTTAATTCAGGGCATTGGAATTTATGAATTCCAAGAACCGTTGGGCAAAGGTGTTGATACACGAGTAGTTTTCCCAGTTAATGGCAGGGTAGTTGAAATCACCCAGTATTAGGGTGTCTGGTTGTATCTTAATATTTTCCAGTATGTTTAGAAAAGTATAGTGAGACTCTTGGGGCATGGTGGGGGATCTGTAGCAAGCTGCAATTTGGATTGCATTCTTACCTAGTGTTAGTTGCACCTGGAGAATTTCAGACGCATTGTGTTGGGCAACTTGCTCGGTGGTGTGAATATCCTTGGTGAATATGGACACTCCTCCACCTTTAGTGTTTCGGTCCTGGTTTAGTGGCCGAAAAGTGTGCTAAGAGTTGTAGCCTGGTATTGCAGGGGTGCTCTCTGGAGCCTTGAACCAGGTCTCAGTTACTGCACAGATATCGATGTTCTCCATTTATAGGAGTGCCTCAAGAGAGTGCATTTTGAGGTTTAGACTTCTAGCACTGAATAGCATTACCTTCAGATTTTGCATGCTTGTACCTGTTATGGTGGTGGTTTTGTCCTTTGAACTTTGCCTAAAAAAGGCACTATAGGGGTGGCAAGAGCCTTAGCCAGTAACCTGAATCCCAGGGGCGACAGGTGCAGATCATCTCTGGCAAAGCATCATGGTCTTTCGATCATATCGTCCCAGGCAGACAGATACTGGATCCCCTTTGAATGACACCAGAAGCTTAGCCAATTGTTGAAGTCAATCATTTTGTCCTTATACTGTGGTATAATTCTGGGCGAAGGCAAGATGCTACTCAGGGCTAGGGTCATACCTGCCTGGGTCACATGATCCGAGAGCTCTTCCATGTCTCTTTTCATGTAGTCAGGGAGGTACGTCTCAAGTCATTCACTCCAACATGGACAATGACAGAGTCATATTTCTACTTGTTGTGGAGTGATTTGAGTGTGGCAGATCCTGGCACCCGACAGGCAGCTGACTGTAATTTTCTCCTTATTCAGCCTGGTGATGCATTACCCAGTGTTTGTTGTCATCATCCTCAAGCATTTCAGCCTTGACTAACGATCTGTTGAACATTTACAAAATTCTTTGAAGAAAGTGTAAAACCTGAAAGGTAGTCAGTTGATCCTTTGTGCCTTACCTCCTTTAAAGGTAACATTTTTATCACTATCTCCTGAATTGTGTTATTCATCATCTCATCTCACCATCTAGCCCTAACACTCTTCTAGCAAGGCACACTGTCTCTCTTCTACCTCATAAAGTCTGATACAAAGCATTCATTCAGTATATCAGCATATTGTTATCTATGGCTTCCATCCCATCTTTAAGTAAAGTACTTAACTCTCTCGGTCATTAAATGTTAAATCCTAACTTCAACTTTTTAGACCATTCCACAAAAATCAGTCGATCTAATTCTTACAGTAGACTGACCCTGGTCTTTGCCATTGACAATCATCTCTGCCCACTTTGTTGACATCAGCAAGGAGGAAAACGTTGATTGTTGTCATGAGAACTCCAAATAGCTTGGGCTTTAGAACAGATCCCAGCAGTACTGCATTTGCCACCAGAATGGGAAGGATATCACATCTGTTGTTAACACTGTCCTCAGTTTCCTACCAGGCAGCCAACTCTATAACAGCAATATTATCCTTGTCATAATGCCTAGAGCATGACAGACTGGATCATGGAATAGAAAACCTTGCTGAAGTCTAAATGGTAGCCCAGATCCATAAACTTATTGTGAAGATAGGTGAAGGCTGCCAGCCTAGCCAGATAGAATTTTGTAGATAATTCTGTCATTTGTAAATATTAATGTAAGCCACAGGCTTGTTCTCTTAAATGGGGAAAAATGTTGGCAAATGTTAAACTTCAAAAATGTAACAACAGTGCACTCTGCTGTAAGAAAGCTAAGTTAAGCATTTTATGACTGTCTTTGATCTTTAAAGTCAGCTCCGATATGTCTAGATGGAGGCATCCTGCCTATTGTTTTAAGACCAGAGTTAATGGCTAGAATTTACATGTATAAATGTCCTTTATCGCTCTGGTTTCTGACCAGGTGTAAAGAATGTAAATGTAGTTTTTGTTAGCCTGGGAACACCAGAGAAGTGTGAAGAATGATGTCATGTGAAGCAGCTCTGTGTTATCAATTTAAAGAGAGAGAATCAGAGAGCTGAGAACATTTTGTCTTGAGAACATCTAACATCGCCAGCACTGTCTTGCTGCATATGTAAATATGCATTTTCTCTTAGAAATAACTAGGAATTAGGAAGATTAGACTAAGTGATTTTCTGTGATGTCAGAACTTTTCTACCGTATTATTTTAAGTATTTCTCTGTGATCTCTGAACTCTTGACTAGCACTGTGTAGTAAGAAGTATTATCTTGCGTTTTTATTATTTATTATTAAATATTTTTAAACCTTTTAACTGTGGCTGTTTTATGTAGAGTTAATTTAAGCTCTAGAGTACATTGCATGTGTATAATGATACTGTATCAAGTCACTCCAAATAAGTCTTGACTGTTAGGTTGAACTTACCATTTGGATAATAATATTGCCCAGTAATAATTGGACACCCTTTTAAAGACCTTTGAGTAGCTGATAAATATTAGTGGGTGGTGGGAGTGATTTCTACCGTATAGTCTGGGTAAAAGAGGCACAGCTGGAGAACCTGTGCCAGCCTTCCCCAGGAGTGTCTGTGTGGTTGTATAAACTCTTACCTCAAAGTGTGTGTGTCAGCTACTTGGGCAGGGACACGAAGCACTGGTTGGACAGAGAGGCTGCTGGAGGTTTTAGCTTGTCCACTAGGCTGAGATCTGGACCCTACAGCTGTGCCAGTGGGGAGTCTTATTGGAGACCTGGAGAGAAAAGGAGAAACCAGCCCCAGACTGACTGTGATCTCTGTGTGCTTGTAAGGGAAATTGTACTTTACTGTGTGTGTATTTATTATCCTTTCCCTATATTGACGCCCCTCACTGGTGTTAGTGGTGAGGATTGAGGCTTCTTGACTGCTAGGCCAGTGCACGGATGTCACATATTAATTGTTTGGCAGAGGTTGGATATCCACACCACATATTAATTGGTTGGCAAATACTAATTGGCTTGTAGTGGTGTGGATAGCGTGAATTCCTGTAGCTTGTGTACAGTGATCACTGAAGGTGTTTTGTACTTTACTTCAGCCACACAGTGAATACTCACAGTTCAGATCACAACTATTTTATTTCTTTTGTTAGCTTAGTTAGTCAGGGAGAGCAGGCAGCATGTCAGCAGAGGAGTACGGAAAGCTTACAAGGACCCATCTGGCTGAGATATGCCAGGCTAGGGGACTAGTGCATGGAAACCTGACTAATGCAGGCATGATTGCAGCTTTGGTCACAGCTGCATCAGAAAACAGCAACCAGGAGGATGATCAGACTGGCAATGGAGATGTACCACCCTCAGAGAATGGACAGCTAAACCTTTCTGCAGAGGACTTAAAAATACATCTGGAGCTAAAGACACTTGAGTTGGAGGCCAGGCATTTGGAAATGGAAGCAGCTGAAAGACTGAGATGTCTGCAGGCTGAGGAGAATGAGAATCTGCCATGCCTGGAAGCTGAGGAAAAGGAGAGGCAGAGGCAGCATGAGAAGGAGATGCTGACTCTTCCACAGAGTCATGGAGGTAATAGGGAAGGGAGTAACTTTACCCCAGAAGCACAAAAGGTCAGTAAATTTCTTCCACAGTTTAAAGAGGGGGATACTCTTGATAGTTTCATTTATATGTTTGAGATGACATGCAAAGTATGATGTTGACCAAAGGCTCTGGGTACGGTTCCTGACCCCCTTACTCCATGGTAAAGCTGAAACTGTATTGTCTAAACTTACTGATTGTGAATATTTTGATTATACTGCTGTTAAAAATCACTTGTTATGATGTTTAAGCTAACACCTGAAATGTATAGGAAAAAGATTTGTGAGCATATGAGCATAGACGCAATGCAGATGAAAGTGTGTGTGAATATGTTGTTGAACTGAGCACTTATTTTCATAGTTGGGTGAGTGTATGTCAGGTCACCACTTTTGAAGGGCTGGCAGACCTTTTGGTGAGGGAACAAGCTCTTAGCACTTTGCCTGAGGACATGAGGATCTGGTTAACTGATAGACAATGTGCTATTTCAGATGAGTTGGGGAAGAAGGGAGACCTATACCTAGCAAGCAGGACATCCTTACACAGGAAAGGGACCCCCAGTACTGCTCATGGGTGTAAAGAAACCCATGGTGGGCAGCGCAGACTGCCCCAGCAGAATCTGCCAGTAGCAGGGGAAGCCACTAGTCCAGGTACATGTCCAGGACCTAGGGTTAAATGCTTTGAATGCAACCAGTGGGGTCATGTGGCATACAGATGTCCACAGTGGCAAGGTGAGGAACAAAAGGTGAGAGAGCCAGTAAGTGGGAAAGACAAAATGCCAATACTACGTTGTCTTGAAACAACAAGGGTACCAAACTACCATCCTGCAGATGGCCTGAAAGAGAAGGATTTGGATAAGGTAGTACCATGTGTTTATGCAGTTACATGCAGTCAGGCTAGGAGACAAGCATGTGGGTCTGGTGGTCTGGGGGAGACCCAGACAGACTGCATACATGCAGCCAGGACTGGTGAGGTGGTTACTTCAGGGAGGGAGCTACTCTGTCGCAGTGAAACTGAAAGGGAGCCACAGCTGCTTGTGGGTACTGATGTTCCCTTGGATAGAGGGACTACAATGGTAGAGGTGAGTAGTAGTACCCAGGCTAATAGTGAGGCACCACTGTCAGAGGATGCCAGGCTTCCTGAGGAAGGGGAGCTGGGAAGGGTTACAAAGAGAGAGTTGAGACAGGCTCAGCTCTCAGACCCTACATTGCAAGGCCTGAGGCGGGTAACTAGTGAGGCACCTGATTACTCAAGGGAAGGAGGAATCTGTATACTGGGAAAAAGGGCTACTGTACAGAGAGTGGACCCCTGAGGGAGGGCTAGAAGGTGAGAGAGTACAGTGGTTGGCAGTGCCTAGAGCCTACCATCTGATGCTTCTAGCCATAGCCCATTATATGCCCTTTGCAGGTCATATGGGCATAAAATGTACCAAAATATGTATTATGCTGAACTTCTATTGGCCTGGAATTTCCAGAGATGTAACAGGGTACTGCAGGACCTGTGAGCAGTGCCAAAAGGTAGGCAAGGCAGGAGAAAAGGTGAGAGCTCCTTTGATATCTTTGCCTGTGATTGAGGAGCCATTTCAAAGGGTAGCTATGGATATTGTAGGGCCTCCGAGTACCCCAGGTTCCACAGCGAAAAGTATATCCTAGTGGTAGTGGATTATGCTACACAATACACAGAGGCAATGGCTCTGTCCTCCATTGAGGCTAAAAAGGTGGCAAATGCTTTGTTAGAGATTTTCAGCAGGGTAGGTTTCCCAAAAGAAATACTGACTGACATAGGTGCCAATTTCATGTCAGACCTCCTGACTTATCTGTGGAAGTCCTGTAGGGTAAAGCATTCCCACCCACCTACCATCCCCAGACTAATGGTCTTGTTGAGAGGTTAAATTCTACAATCAAGTCCATGCTACAGGCATTTGCAGACCAGTTCAAGAGGAAGTGGGACAAATATTTGCCCCATCTGTTGTTTGCTTACAGAGAGGTTCCCCAAAAATCCACAGGTTTTTCACCCTTTGAGTTGTATGGTCATAGGGTGAGGGGACCTCTAGATTTAATTCGAGATGAGTGGGAAGGTGAGTGTGAACCTCACAAGGAGTCTGTTGTGGCATATGTTCTAAACCTCAGGACAAGACTCAGGGAACTCATGGGCTTGGCCCAGGAGAACCTGGCAGAAGCCCAACAACAGAAAAAGGTATGGTATGACAGGAATGTACGAGCTAGAGAGTATAATGTGGGGCAGCAGGTAATGGTTCTCATTCCTGTCAGACACAACAAGCTGTAAGCAGCTTGGGATGGACCCTACAAGGTGGTAAGAAAGGTAAGTGATGTTAACTACATGGTGGAACTGCTAGGCAGGAGGCAGGAGCACAAATTGTACCATGTTAACTTGATGAAACCTTACCATGATAGGGAGGCCCTTGTGCTGACTATTTGCAGTGGATTGCAGGAGGAGTCTGAGGGAGATCTGGTGACTGATCTCCTCAGTGAGGCTTGGACTGACACCTCAGTGGAAGGGGTAGCAATGTTTCAGCAACTATCTCCTACCCAAGTTTGAGAAATCTGAGCAGTGTTACAGGAGTTTGGGGACATGTTCACTGGGAAACCAGGGTGCACCCACCTGTGAGGCAGGCCTCTTATAGGGTGCCTGAGGGAGTCAGACTTTGAGGGAGGAGATACAGGAGATGTTGGAACTAGGGGTGATTCAAGAGTCCAACAGTCCCTGGGCCTCCCCAGTGGTGCTGGTGCCAAAGAAGGATGACAGCACCAGGTTCTGTGTGGACTACAGGAAATTAAATAGTCACACAGAGTCAGATGCTTACCCCATGCCTGGGACAGACAATGCCCTAGAGCAGCTTGGTGGGGCTAAGTATCTTGCAACCATTGATCTTACCAAGGGTTATTGGCAAGTGCCCTTGACTCCCAGTGCTAAAGAGAAGTCAGCCTTTGTGACTCCTTTTGGCTTGTATGAGTTCACAAAAATGCCCTTCGGGATGAAAAATGCGCCAGCGACCATCCAGTGGCTGGTAGATCATATCTTAGCAGGAGCCGGAGGGTTTGCCCTTGCTTACCTAGATGATATCACCATCTACAGCCATTTCTGGTGAAGTGCACCTTCAACATGTCAGGGAGGTGCTGGGCAGACTACAGAGGGCAGGGTTGACAATTAAGCCAAGCAAATGTCATGTGGGTATGGCAGAGGTCTCCTACCTGGGACATAGAGTGGGGAGTGGTAAGATCAGGCCAGAATCGGCCAAAGTAGAAGCCATTCAGGTATGGCCTGCGCCTGTTACCAAAAAGCAGGTGAGGGCATTCTTAGGGACAGCAGGGTACTACAGATAGTTCGTCCTGAGTTATAGTACCATAGCTGCTCCCCTCACAGCCCTGACAAGGAAGAGCATAGCCAGCCAGCAAAATGCCAAGTTGATAAGATGGACCTAGGGTTGCAAGCATATGATATGTCAGTGCAGCACCGCAGTGGGATTAGCAAAGCCAAACACAGATGGGCTCTCAAGACAGGGAATGGGGTAAGGTATACTCAGATAGACCTAACCCTCTCAAGCAATGTTTCTCAAGGGTCACTTGAAAAACTAGCTTGAGTTCTTCGAGGGGGAGATGTGTGAAGATAGGAGCCGGAGGGTTTGCCTTGCTTACCTAGATGATATCGCCATCTACAGCCATTTCTGGTGAGTGTACCTTCAACATGTTAGGGAGGTGCTGGGCAGACTACAGAGGGCAGGGTTGACAATTAAGCCAAGCAAATGTCAGATGGGTATGGCAGAGGTCTCCTACCTGGGAAATAGAGTGGGGAGTGGTAAGATCGGGCCAGAACCGGCCAAAGTAAAAGCCATTCAGGTATGGCCTGCACCTGTAACCAAAAAGCAGGTGTGGGCATTCTTAGGGACAGCAGGGTACTACAGAAAGTACATCCCCAGTTATAGTACCATAGCTGCTCTCCTCACAGACCTGACAAGGAAGAACAGAGCCAGCCAGCAAAATGCCAAGTTGCTAAGATGGAGCCTAGGGTTGCAAGCATATGATATGTCAGTGCAGCACCGCAGTGGGATTAGGAATGCCAATGCAGATGGGCTCTCAAGACAGGGAATGGGGTAAGGTATACTCAGATAGACCTAACCCTCTCAAGCAACGTTTCTCAAGGGTTACTTGAAAAACTAGCTTGAGTTCTTCGAGGGGGAGATGTGTGAAGATAGGTGAAGGCTGCCAGCCTAGCCAGATAGAATTTTGTAGATAATTCTGTCATTTGTAAATATTAATGTAAGCCACAGGCTTGTTCTCTTAAATGGGGAAAAATGTTGGCAAATGTTAAACTTAAAAAATGTAATAACAGTGCACTCTGCTGTAAGAAAGCTAAGTCAAGCATTTTATGACTGTCTTTGATCTTTAAAGTCGGCTCCGATATGTTCAGAGGGAGGCATCCTGCCTGTTGCTTTAAGACCAGAGTTAATGGCTAGAATTTGCATGTATAAATGTCCTTTATTGCTCTGGTTTCTGACCAGGTGTAAAGAATGTAAATGTAGTTTCTGTTAGCCTGGGAACACCAGAGAAGTGTGAAGAATGATGTCATGTGAAGCTCTGTATTATCAATTTAAAGAGAGAATCAGAGAGTTCAGAGCATTTGTCTTGAGAACATCCAACATCATCAGCACTGTCTTGCTCTGTATATAAGTTATTTAGAACTGTGTTTTCTCTTATAAATAGCTAGGAATTAGGAAGATTAGACTAAGTGTTTTTCTGTGATGTCACAACTTTTCTACCATATTATTTTAAGTATTTCTCTGTGATCTCTGAACTCTTGACTAGCACTGTATAGTAAGAAGTATTGTCTTGTGTTTTTATTATTTATTATTAAATATTTGTAAATATTTCAACTGCTGCTGTTTTATGTAGAGTTAATTTAAGCTCTAGAGTACATTGCATGTATATAATGATATTGTACCAAGTCACTCCAAATAAATCTTGACTGTTAGGTTGCACTTACCATTTGGATAATAATATTGCACAGTAATAATTGGACACCCTTTTAAGGGCCTTTGAGTAGCTGATAAATATTAGTGGGTGGTGGGAGTGATTTATACTATATAGTCTGGGTAAAGGGGGCACAGCTGGAGAACCTGTGCCAGCCTTCCCCAGGAGTGTCTATGTGGTTGTATAAACTCATCTCAAAGTGTGTGTGTGTGTGTGTGTGTGTGTGTGTGTGTGTGTGTGTGTGTGTGTGTGTGTGTGTATGTGTGTCAGCTACTTAGGAGGGACACAAAGCACTGGTTGGACAGAGAGGGTGCTGGAGGTTTTAGCTTGCCCTCTAGGCTGACATCTGGACCCTACAGCTGTGCAAGTGGAGAGTCTTATTGGAGACCTGGAGAGAAAAGGAGAAACCAGCCCCAGACTGACTGTGATCTCTGTGTGCTCTTAAGGGAAATTGTACTTTACTATGTATGTATTTATTATCCTTTGCCTATATGGATTCCCCTCACTGGTGCTAGTGGTGAGGATTGAGGCTCCTTCATTGCTGGGCCAGTGCACGGGTGTCACACTTTTAACCCTGTCTATTCTTTAATTTATGTATAATGTTCTGTTTGTTTATTTACCATGGTGCCCAGGTCACATTTGAAAGTAATTGCACACCAGAACACTTATCCAGTTACCCAGTTATCAAACTGAAATAAATAAAAAAAGAAAGGGAATCAGTTTCATCTCCAAGAATACATGAATCTATGCTGATCGAGTCTTGTAAATACATCCCTCCCAGAAAACATCCTACCCTTTCCTTTAGCAACATGCTGATTAACTACCATAACACACATGCCAAGTTATCCAGTGTGCAGCTTCTAGGTCCTTTGTGCCACCTAAACTTGTATAGAAGATACCACGCTGGTCAGTTTTCCAGTCTTGGGCAGTCAACCTGCTTCAAAATAATAGACTGAAGAGCCTTGTAACTGGACTAACTGACCTTCTGGCTAAATCTCTTAAAACCCTCTAGGGTGGATTTGGTCCAGATGCCACATCCTGTCAGAATCCAGTTAACCTTTGCCTGCCATCTCTTACAGGGATATCATTCCAGCCATCATTTCTAGCCTCAGTGTACACCTCCACTTCTTCTATCTATGTCCATTTTCCATTGTGAAGTCTTAGCAGAATTATATCATAAACATTAACTTTTTGTCTTGATATCCTCTTAATTGCGGCATATTTTCCAGGCTGATATCATCTCTTTTCATGAAAATACTTAAAAATAAAAAATAAATTCCCTTACTTAATGCAGTATGTTGGCTTTCTCACCATAACCAATCACCTCTGCCTCTAATGATAGCTTTGGTAGCCTACTTACTGTCCTTGTTTTCTCTTCCTAATCTTTACCCTACCCAGTTCATCTAACTGTGTGTACCCTTTTAACTCATAACATCTCATTGACCTCTAATGAAAATGGCAAATGCTTCTTCTCTTTCTCATTTTTCCTGTTATCTCTATCACACTTGGATGTCATATCTGAGCTTTGTTTTCTGTCACTAGTAAGAGGACAATAACAAATTAACAGCAGTTTTTAGTTCATTATGTTTTCTCTAACACATGGAAAAATTCTCTTGAGCTGCTTAACACTTTTTTTATTCAAAGCACATCTGAAAGGCCTCAGTATACAAATTCCCACTCAAACCCAGAGTTGGATCAAGTTCAAATGGAACCCTAGCAAGCAGTGTTTTTATTTTTTTCATTTTTTTAATGGAAATGATGTGCCTTGCACACTGAGAGCAGTAGTTTTTTAAATGTTTTTAAAGGCAGACTGGGCCCACCAGTCAGTATGGAGCCCTAAGCAGCTGCCTAGTTCACCTTGTGCTAGATACGGCCCTGCACAAACCTTGATTTTTGATAGTCCTGAGGTATGAAATCATAAGTTAGCTGTCTAGCTGTATGTGTCAACATCTGCACACTCAGCATTTGGGTAATTTTTAATTCCATTTAGATGAAGGCTTTATAAACATTTTTATCTAACTATTAGGTCTTTTCTGTCTTCACCCACTTGGATTGTGCTGTTTACTTGCTCTTCACTGGAGGTTTGGATGTACCATTGCTCTTTGCTTTATATGTGCCAATGTTAAGATTGTTATTTCTCCTAACTTGTTTTCTGCTCTTGCTTCAAATTCCATCTGCTTCTTGTGGCCTTATATAGAATAAAACCAAGTTTCAGGATTCTGTGACTATTGTCTTTATGTTGAAGGTTTCTTTCTTGTTGCACCAGTGCTTTTTCCTCATTTATCACTGCTGATGGTAGTTATACAAGACATTACAATGGAGGTCTAAAAAGTTCCCTAAGACTTCTGTCTACAGTTTTCATATTACAGCTTGAAAGGACTATTTTACCCCGTGTTCCTGAACAGAGTTTGTTGTAGCAATTTACTCTGATTAGAAATTACTATAGTGTTTGACTAAAGCAGACCATCTCTTAAGGTGAAGCATTTTTTCAATATATATCATCTAATGAAATGTTTTTTTTAGAATTTATAGCTTCGATATGATATTGAATCAGTCCTAAGAATTCATAAAGGACCCCACCACTCACATCAAGGGGTGCTGTGAAAAGGCCCTGCATCTGCAATGCGGTATTTTGCAGTTCAGTGACATATTAACTCATTTGCATATCTCTGAATCTCCATTAACTACTGTGAGTGCAGATCAGCACTTCTTGCAGTATTTAACAGTAGTGGCAACCACAATTTGACAGCATAGGCACCCCACCATTCACTCTTTCAAGCACAGGACACATTCAAATACATAAAAATACATACCACATACCTGCTCCTGTGTTGTCAGAACATCCCCACGGACTATTTTTTTCTGCTTTCATAATTTATCGGTAATTTCAATCGGTCATTAATGCCAGACATTAGAGTTTCACACTTCACATCCTTCAGTAAATCTAGGGTTAGACTAACAACCTTCTACATTTATAGGAGGCATAATTAAAAGCTATTCCTGATTTTGTCCTGTGTTGCACTATGAAGTTGAGATGTCAGCCTACTGTTCCCTGTACCTCCCCCTCATACATCACAAACTGTTGTAGGCATGGAATGTCTTTGTGCAAAGCACTGCAGTACATCTGTCTCTGAAAACGTACAGTGAGATAGCATTTCTGAACTTGGCCCAGTAACTGTAAAGGTTGGTGATTTAAGTTCCACAGAGTAGCAGTACCTCGCAGTGTCCCATCAAACCTGGAGTAGCAGACTGTCAGTATTGTGTTTCACTCATTCCATTCACCTTCCCCAGTATTTGCTGTTTGGTCATTCTTGCTTCTTTTGCATCTTACACCCGCTTATCCATACATTTAATTCTACCTCATCATCTTTCAATATACTTGTGCTTGTATTTTGTCATTTGTTGACTATGAGTTATTTTTAAATCGGTTTGGCAAGCAGGTAGACATTTGGGATGTACTGTTACTATATTGACCAGGCTGCATTTAATCTAATGAACAGAAAAAGAAGCATCATCTTTACTTGTTTGTATCACCTATATACTAGAATTATCTTGACTACACATTGTAATGGTCTTTCTGTTTAAGGGCACACATTTTATTATAGCAGTGTATCGCCAGGCTATCAGAGGGTTTAGGTTGAAACACAGTCAATATTCAGCTGATATGCATAGTGTAGTTCCCACTTGACTTCAGTTGAGAAATACTTCATACTAGGGGACTGGTGATAAGTATTTTAACTTCTCTGGCATTATTTATCTACTGTTATAGTTCTCCTTTGCTGTGTTAATTCCTGCAGACTTTATAGTGATCCTGTTTGTTGTGTTCACTAGATGTGGTGGTCTGAAGTCTACCATCATTCTGTTGTTTTTTCTTTACCACATCTGTGGCACCTATTTATACATATCATGTGGCACCTATTTATACATATTATGTGGCAGATTTTCATACATATCATGTTGCACCTATTCATACATATCATGTAGTACCTATTCATACATATCATGTGGCACCTATTTATACATATCTTGTGGCACCTATTCATACATATCATGTGGCACCTATTCATACTTATGTGGCAGATTTTCATACATATCATGTGGCACCTATTCATACATATCATGTGGCACCTATTCATACATATCATGTGGCAGATTTTCATTCATATCATGTGGCACCTATTCATACATATCATGTGGCACATATTCATACATATGTGGCACCTATTCATTCATATCGTGTGGCACCTATTCATTCATATCATGTGGCACCTATTCATACATATCATGTGGCAGATTTTCATACATATCATGTGGCACCTATTCATACATATCATGTGGCACGTATTCATACATATCAGTAGAATATTAATTGTTCTGAACACCTCACTCTAGTGCTCTGCCCTATTTGACTTCAAAAAACTTTTCATCTAGACCTTCCACTCCTTTTGGAGAACATCATATTCTGGGACAATGCAGGTTGGGGCAATAGGCACAGTTTAGTGTGGCTGACCCTGACCAAGGCTTTCTTGATACTGTTTTGTCAACCAGTCATCACTGAAGGGTGATTCAGATCACATTTCAATCTTCCTTCTTTGTGTGATATTTCTGAGGATCCTTGATGTCCTGCTGGGTCATCCTGGGTAGGTTTCATGGACCCAGATTCACTGTCCCCAATAAGAGTAATGTATTCTAATGCCAGGTCTACTTCAAAAAAGGCATTTTGGACATGTGATAATGACTTGGCATTCATTATGAAACCTACCTTGGCAAAAAATTCTCTTCTAATGTATTTTCTGCAGTAACAACCCCCCAACAGCGTTCAGTAATGCAAGTCCCTAGAACAGACAGGATAAAGAGCTACATTTTTTGACTGAATATGCTTTAAAATTGGAGCACCAAATATTTCTAGTATGTTCTAGTATGTTCTAGGTACAATAGCAAGATTGGGGTACTTCTCCTCCTCCTCCTGGATCCAGGATACCTGAGGACAATGCACCCTGAGTTTATGGACCTTCTCTTTGGCTTAGTGTTATGGTCCCCAAAGTGGTTGATTTGGGATGACTTCAGAAGTCCAATGCTTTGGCTCAGGAATTCCTGTGTATTGAGAAAGAATCTGGGTTTCACTCAAAATCGTTCATCTGTAACCCGTCATTTAGGACACACCTTAAACCTAGCGAGCAGATCACTAACTCGACAATGAAGCCAGTCTCTTGACCAGATCATCATTTGATGCAACTTGCAGTGACTCTTCCCCAGTTTTCCCCCTGATTTTGAAGTATTGGAATACAGGAGCACAAACAATATAACGGTTGATTCATTTAATTAATTAGTTACTTACATATTTATTTATTTATTTATGTCAGTCAATAACCAGGTAAATGGACTGGTCAACAGACCCTTTTCAGCCATGGCCAAGGCACCACAGTTCAAGACACAAACAGAGAATTATATATGGACTTAAGACTTGTAGATAGTACAATAACATCTTAACAGACAGTACATTTTTACATTATTTACAGTTATAAACGCAAGTGGTACTATTTACAGTATGCACAATTAAGGTAGGCATTTATCCAGTAGTCTTTCGTTAAAAGTAAGAAAGGTGTGGACTACAGTTTTAGTTGCAATGACTATCCATTGTCACAGAAGCAAAAACATTTGGTGTCCTTAAAGTTTTATATAGTTGTTCTTTTACTTTGTTTCTAAATAATTGAAGTGTCTCTTGCTGCCTCACTTCTGCAGGTACCAACTTCAAAAAGCTGGACTAGCCGAGAGATAGCTGTGTCTCCCATGGATGTTTTAAAACGCGATCTAACGAAGGCAATGCAATCTTCTTGGCTGTCTCCAAAAGCGTAGTTAATCTGTGTGATTTGTAATTTGTTTTCAGGGGGAAGTGTCCCATTTTTAATAACTTGTAGATTTGACAACTAAGTAGAAATGTCACTCTGTCATTTTCAGGTAGCGAACTACACCTCTCTGTGTAGAGGTTGACAGTGATGAGACTGAGGTTCTACAAGAAGAACAAATCTGTAGATTTTGTTTGTACTAGTTAGCATTTTTCATGTGTCTGAACTGAAATGTAAAGTTATAAGAGAAAGCCCGCATTCAATTTTTGGGATAAACACATTTTTAACTAAAGCATTATGAGCTGTATGGAGGTGTGAGATTCTCCGGCACAGTTTTAGCTGGGGTAGTGTTTTGCTAATAATTTTGGTAGTATGCTTGGCCAATGAAATAGTAGGGTTCATGATGATCCCTTAGTACTTTTGTTGCTAGTGGTAGTGGGCTGCCATCTTTATCAACAGTAATTCAATTAGGGATTTAGGGAGTTTTTGCGAAGTGCCAAATATCATGACTTTTTACTTCAGGGGGATTTATTAGGACCATATTTTTATTTGTCCAGTGCTGTAAGTCTGTAAAAACAGATTGTAGTGTCTGTTGAAGGGTCGGAGTGTTCTTATGTGATTCAAGTACTAATGCCTAAACTAAGTGCTGACGAGGTCATAACAAGGCCGAAATATGCATATCGACAGCTAGTGGGGTTTCGCTTTATTAGCCTGAAATTGTCCATTAAAACAATGAAACAAGTCATAGGCATTCAGAATCGCCAGTTAGCTGAAACATCTGGTGTTCATAAGGGTCATTTGCATATATCCCATGTGCCTCTGATACAAGAGGTTTGGGAGGTCACTCAGTGGAAGTTCTAGCTTTGCTGGAATTTTCATTTTGTTTTTACTTTTCTCTGTATGGGAATGATGTGTGGTACTTAAAAGCAGTGGGGAAAATAGAAGTGGTTAAGGAGAAGTTGAATATCTGAATGAGAGGTGTTGCTAGGGGTGTAATTTTGAGAACTTAGACTTGGAATTTTCATTCATGTTGAATGAGCTGTTTTGACTACTTTAACAGTGATTTGCCTAAAGTAAAATGTTGGGTTTTAAGCTGCTTAGTTGTATAATTGGAAGGACTAAATGTGGGAATCTTGTGTTGTATTGTCAAATGGTTGGGGAGTCTGAACTTGGATGTAGTCTCTGGTTAGGTCATTAATAGTGTCTATTTGGAAGCTTCTATAGCCTTTAACAAAATTAAAGCTTCCTGTTGCATTATTAAATGATTTTGTGGCGTCAGTGATGCTGCTTGTTAAAGACTGTAGTTCCTTCCAGAATTGTTTTACGTTGAAGGATAGTACAGTCTGTCTTTAAAAATGAGGCACTTGTTGCATTGGTAGCAGTTTTGTTTCTTTTCTTGAGATGCTTTATCTTCCATGCAGTCAATTGTCTGAGGGTTGGTCATACAGTCCTGCCTTCCACCAGTTCTTTTTGGTGTCCAGTGTAAGCAACACAGATGAGCTTTTCATAACCTATAAATTCAGTGTCACAATCCATTCAGGACTTACCAGTCCTAGCTTGTCTAACTGATGTTTATATTACCCCACAAAAGTCCTTGACTGATGCTACGCTCCATGAGCTTAGAACACCAAAACACAAGCTTGAGCATAAATGGAGGCATACCAGCCTTTTGGAAGCTAATGCTAAGTTTAGTGGCTACTATGCTTTCTATAAACTGGAAATCTTTCAGGAAAAAGCCAGCAGAAATCTCTGCTGTATTAAATAAATGGGTCATGCTCAATGACACGGTTGACAGGCTAAGCAAACCATGTTGTCTGCCCATCCATAGAGCTTTTCCATTAGAAGAATACAAACTGGACACATGATTCTTTGAAGCTAAACTGGTTTCTCCAAACTAGTTTCCCCTATCATGATAAGCCTAAGGGATAACACAAAAGATGAACAAGATTTCAGGTCAATTTCTAACCTTCACACTCTAAGAAACATCCTATAAATACTCATTTTTACTCAACTCACAGACTACATCAAAAATACAATATCCTGCCTCCTCACCAGCATGGATTTTGGTGCACTAGATGCACTTTGACCACTCTTTACACACTAACCAATGTTATTCTAAAGCACATGGATACAGGCCACCTTACCAGTGCAGTCTTTATACACCTCACAAAAGCCTTTAATCTGTTAGATCATTCTTCCTTAACTGCCTTCTTAGATCAGGCATAAGTAAAGACTGGCATCACCCCACCCCACCCCCTTTCCACAGTTTCCTTACACATAGATAGATATTTCAAAGTACAAATAGGGAACACATTCTCACTCTATGACCCTCTTGAAAAAGGAGTACCCCAAGGATAAGTGTTATCACCCCTACTAGTTTCAGTATTCATTAACTTCCTCTCATCTCACCTACCTCACAGTCCTAACTTTATGTAGACAGATAATATGGTAATCAACAGAGCCTACTCCACCTTCAATAAAAACTTGAAAAAGGCCTAAATGGACTATCATTATGGCTTTTATACAGTAACCTTATACTTAACACAACAATAAATAAATAAATACACAATTCTCAAAGCAAGGCAAAAACTCTCCATGGTCCCAAAAACTGCACACTAAGGCATTACTTCAGAAGTCACTTAGAAACCACACCATACTTCAAATACTCTGGCATTTGGCTGGGCCAGTCTCTGAATTTTCAATTTCCCATTACCAATAATAAATCTCAAGTACGTATTCTAATTTTCTGCCCCTCCCAAAAAAAAATCCCTTCCTGCCACAGGAAGATGACTAGCAATTTGAAAGGGAGTTCTCTTGCCACAGGTAAAATATACTCCCCTATTATTGCCAAAGCCACAAAGAAAACACACTCAGCTCTGCACCCTATCCAATCAAGTCTTCAGATTCATTGCATTACTCCCCCCCAGGAAAATGCCATTGCTCAGTTCTAATTAAAGCAAGATGGCTTGCCATAAGGCAAAGGTAAACAGTTCCTCCCAGCTTGCCTAATCCATAAACTCTTACACCAAGCCTCCTTCATTTTCTTCTCCAGCTGAGTATCTCTAAGAATCACATCCTACAGCCTTATATCATGATCCTCTCTCTTCCTGTCTAACCCACTTACAAAATTTCACTCCATCAACTATGGCTCCTCAGTAATTGGACCTTAGACAAGATAATCACTCCCTGCAAACCTGAGAGACATCACCTCCTTCCCCAGTTTTAGACATCAGCTCAAAGCAATTTTATGCACAAAAAGTGCTTGTAAATGCTTCTCTCCTCAAGTCTTACCTCCATTACCTCCATTACACTTACTCTGTCTTCCATCCCTATAGTTACCCCCTAACTTAACGCAAAAGCATCCATGCTTGATTAAACCATACCTAACCCCTGTCTCTCTCCTTTTTCTATCTTGTACCTTCCTCCACACTATCTCCTCATCTCATTCTCCACCACATCCTCATATTCACAACACCCACCTCCCTCTATTGTACTTACTTCACTCAGCGTTCTGCTTGCCCTCCACCAGCTATCTTATCATCGTATCTGTCACTATAGTCCACTTTAACTTACAATAACTCTGTAAACAGACTTTTATATACCTTCATATTAAATAGGCTCCTGCTCTGATAGACAGACTTCTACTATGTTGTTATAATGCTTTTGCATACTGGATATTGTATTAGGTACAGACTTCTACAACATTGTTATATATATTTTTTTTGCATGTTTAATTCTGTACTTATACTCTTCATCTGTTTGTTAAAATATATACTTGGCCTGCTATTACTTTGTACTTGGTTTTCCTAGGCTGAACCTGAAAATGGTTCACCTGGATCAGTGCTGTAGCCCATTCAAGAAATAGTAAGGAGATAGATTATAGATAGAGAGGTAGATAGATAGATAGATAGATAGAGATAGATAGATAGATAGATAGATAGATAGATAGATAGATAGATAGATAGATAGAGATAGATAGATTAAACTATTTGTCTTCTTGCAAGGAGCCTTAGTCTTGATTTTGGTGTAGGATTTAATCAACCAACTATCATCTATCATTATATTCATTTTTATCATTCTAATCAACTGGTCAGTGACTGAAAACTATGTCCCATCCATCTGGGAAAACTCCAGTACTATACCCCTTCAAAAAGGAGGTATTTCAACAGAGTTAACAACTATAGACCAATTTCTAACCTCTCACCCTTCTCTAAAATCTTTGAGAAATGTACTCACTCTCAGCTTATGAAACATAGAACCAAACTCAACCTCCTCTCCAACACCCAGCACAGTATCAGGCCCAATCACAATACTACTACTGCCCTCCTCAACTTCACCAACATAGTAAACCAATAGAGAAATGAGGGCAACCATGTTTCTTCATGTTTCCTTAATCTTTCCAAAGCATTTGACAATGTCCCACCAAAAAAACATGCAACACTAAGTCTCACTTACCCCTCCCACTCCCGGTTTGCCAGTTACTTATACAATCATCAGCAGGCAGCTAAATGGCAACAAAACCTTTCAATCTTTCAGCCAATCTCGCTTGGTGTTCTTCAGGGGTCAAGTATTTGCCCCCCCCCTCTATTTATCATTTTCTTAAATAAACTTCATACTGCTACAACACTTACCACTCTCATGCAATATGCCAACGATTCAACTCTTATCTGCTCTGGTCCATCCATAACAAAATCACAGAAAATAGTTCAAAAATCATTTGGTGGCATTAAAATATGGTAAAAAAATCCCAACTTGCTGTTTAACACCAGAAAAAAACAAACTTATGTTATTTATTCCAAAACAACACCTTAACCAGAAACACACATTTCATTTTACCTCAAGTAATAACACAAAGGCAGAAACCAAAAGCCAAACTAAACTACTCCAAGTCATAATTGATGACAACATTGAATTTGATCAACACATACTTCATTCATTCCATCAAGACAACTCACCAAAAAATTGTCTACCACTATAGAGTTAAATACTACCCGCCAGATCAAGTAAGAATTACTTTTGCAGCAACACTCCCTCTCGCCTTCTCTAGTGTATGCTTCCCCTATTCTTACAAATATCAACGTATAAAATTAAACTAGCCTCCTGCTACTAAAAATAGCTAAATTTGCAACCAACCAATCTTATAAAACACATCACTGCTTTGCATTAAAACAACTAAACTGTCTTGAACTCCCAATCCAGCTGACATTCTCACAACTAATCATTGTCCACAACCTGTTGTACTCTTCAAATAAATACCCAGCATTACAAAATAGTATACTGTACTACTGAACCACTAAAGGCCTTCACTCTAGCAGTAAAGCTTTATTATGTATCAGTAAGACACTTAACACTGCTGGAGACTGTCTCTGCTCTTAATAAGTGTCAAAACTCTGGAATGAAATCCTCACACAGTTAAAACAGATAGAAAACTTAAACAGTTTCAAAACTTTGCTAAAACAGCACCTGTGCCAAAGATGTCTCAGTTCTTCCTGGCTAGCTTTACTCAGACTACTTTTCTCCAGCTCTTACAGCCACTTTGCTTCCCAATCTTTTTGTACCTTATCGCTCCTCCTCATACTGCACTAATTTCCTGAACGCTTACTTTCTTTCCCTCTCTCACATCCCACCACTAACTACAATTCCTCCTCTGTCCATGTATCTTCCAGCTCATTTCCATAACTTCTCCTTTCATATCTCTTTCTCTTATCATTTTTAAGCTACATTCTACTTGTCTGCCTGTAAATTATTACTAAACTCAGAAACACCCCAGTTTGATCTGTTCCCTGCAGCCATCATGCTGTAATTGTTACTCTGTGTTATTTCTCTATTCAATAATTAGCCAATTTATGTTAATTTTTCTCATTTTTTTGTTAAAATGTTGTGCTCATGTAAGAAATATTTAGAAATATTTAAAAATCATGTAAATAAGCTCATGCATAGATGTTTTTACCCTGCATTTATAAATGTACATCATGTGTAATTTAAATGTAAAGCATTTCTCCCAGGCACCCACTGAAAATGGGTTTTGCCCAGTCTAACTTTTCCCAGTCGACAAAGACAAATAAATAAATAATGTATATGCTACTTTATGATGTATTCTGTTCCTTTATTTTAATAATTTGTCTCCATTTCTGCTGTATGGACTCATGCCCCATTTTATTGGCTACTACCTGCCTTGACACCCTGGGTTCAATTATTGTTTACATCAGTTCCTTTAAATTATGAGCTGTTTTAATCTTTGCTAAAGGAGGTAAAGATGATTCCACTCTTGAAGAAGTCTACCTTAGATCTGAGGAATTTAGACAGATGTCATCCTATATGTAACCTTTTTATTCCAAGGTTTGCTTACAAGGTTGTGCGTTTCCAATTCAATACCATTTTAAAGCAAAACAGAGGTCATGATCCATTACACTCTGGGTTTTGGACTTGGCAAAGCACCACAACTGCCCTCACTAGTGTGAGGAATGATAACTGTGACCAATCAATGGTGCTATTTGATTCAATTCCTAGTTGATCTATCTTCAGTATCTGACATGGTTGGCAGCTGAAATTATATCCTGTTGGATTGTCTTTAGACTTCTTGTGGGGTCTCTGGTACTGTCCTGCAATAACTTACTTCCTCTTGCCTTTTGGGATGTACTCATACAGTTGCCTCAGGGTAAACTCTTCATCTTCATCTTCATCTTCATACAGTTATTTCTGATGTTTCACAAGGCTCTAGCTACAGTGTTTTTGTTTGTTTGTTTTTTTTATTTTTTACATGTATGCTTCATATGGGAGCATTCATTCATGTGAGAGATCTTTGTTGATACTGCTTCAGATGATAAACAGTTTTATCTATCCTTTATTCAGGAGCAAACTGCAATTATCTTTTGCACTTCACTTGGATTTCATCCAGTTCTGGCTGAACAATAATAATCTGTAGCTTAATACCTCAAGGGCAGTACCTATGACTGTGCATGTCCCATTTAAACACTCAGACTGTCCAAGTGTTAATCCCTCCATTATTTACAGAGATAGACGGGACTTTGTAACTAAGGTTTAGGATTCTAGTGACATCATTGATGACAGACTGATATTTGAGGATTAGGGTCAACTATAGTTAAATCACCATGCTACCATCTAAGGAATCAGGCACCTTTTCCATCTTAGAACCTTTCCATACCTCTGCATGCTTTGCTTTGCTTTCCACCTAACTCAATTATCATAGCCCCCTTCAAAGTTCTGTATTAACTAGAGACATTAAGCTCAACTACTTTTCATATATTTCAAAGATTCAAGGATTCGAAGTAAACTTTATTGTCATTTAGGGCTACACATGTGTAAACCTAAGTGAAATTACAAGCATCAACTCACCATGAGAGTACAGAAGAAGCAGAGAATACAACAAATACAACATTAAGACATAACAAGTAAAGGAATTAGAGACTAATGACTGTGTCCCAAGGACATAAGTAAAAAGTTACCCCCCCCCCATGTCGTCACATAAGTACTGTACAGTAGCAGCATGACAGGTAAGACTGATATTGCACATGAACTGAAATTGTCACTCTTTATGTATTATTATATAAAGCAAGTAACAGGCAATTGCACTTGAATGCAAATCTATAACTAAGCAAATAAATAAATATGGCACATTCCAAACAAAACACTGTTAAGTTAATTTGTGGTGGAGTCACTAGGGCTGATGTCCAAGTTAATAAGTCTCATCATCAGTGGGTAGAAGCTGTTAATGAATCTGGAGGTCCTACAATGAATATTGTGGAACCTCCTGCCAGATAACAGTTGAGTAAACCAGCCATGTGCAGGGTGCGAGGAGTCATTAAGTATTTTGTGGGCTCTTTTGAGGCTCCTTGCTGTGAATAGATCTTGGATTGATGGTAGACTGCTGCCCATGATTTTCTCAGCAACTCTCACCACTCTTTGTAGCTTCTTCCTTTCAGCTACTGTACAGTTCCCAAACCAAACAGTGAAGTTATAAGTGAGAATGCTCTCACTAGCTCCTCTGTAGAAGGTAGAGAGCACAGTAAGTGGAAACTTTTCTCTTCTGAGCCTTCTCAGAAAGTGGAGACGTTGATGGGCCTTTTTGACAAATTGACCAGTATTCACAGTCCAAGAGAGAGATCCTCTAAAATGCGTACTCCTACAAATTTTGTAGTTTTAACCCTTTCCAGCTCTTCACCATTAATCTTGAGCGATGAGTGGGCAGATGACCTTTCCAGAAGTCAATGATTTCCTTTGTTTTATTGATGTTCAGGCCTAGGTTGTTTCTCACACACCAGTGAATCAGAGAGTTTAACTCATCTCTGTACCATCTCTCATGCCGTCCTTTGATGAGGCCCATGACCGTGGTGTCATCTGCAAACTTGATGATATGATTCTAGCTATGTTTTGCAGAACAGTCGTAGGTAAGGATGGTAAACATCAGGAAAACCAGTGTTGAGAATTATGCACCCAAAGGTGTTATTTCCTACACATGTCCTCTGTGGTCTGTTGATCAAGAGGTCTAAGATCCAGTTACAAAGGTGCTTGTTAATTCCAAGGTTGGCTAGCTTATTGATAACATTTGTCATACCTGAGCATAGCTGATCTGCACATCCTTTTAGTACTTTGCCCAGTACATTGGCTGGGCCAGCAGTCTTCCTGGGGTTCACTTTCTTTAGCTGACCTCTCACTTCCTCAGAGTTAAGACTGAGCACCCCCTCATTCTGGTTAATGGGTAACCTAGTTGCAGGCAAGTTATTTTTCTCTTCAAATCTACCAAAGAAGGAGTTCAGCATGTCCAGGAATTCAATGCTGTCTTCACACTGAGCTGCCCTGGTGGTCTGTTGTATCCCTTGACAAAGAATCCTAGTATCCATCATGTCCTCAGAGTGAGTATATACCCTTCTTCCATACTACCTCTTAGCCCCTTTAATGCCTCTTTTTAGATTTGCTCTGGCTTCCAGTTACCGACACATGATATTCATTCTGCTTAATCTGAACTAGTTAATAGTTTAGTCCCAAATCACCTTAAAAGTTAATATGATAGTTTAGCTAGTCCTACAAGACATGCCACTCCTCATGAAACACTTGATGGCTCCTTAAAATATAGCAAGACACCTGTGCACTCCCTCACTGGAGTTAATGGAGACACCTGTGCACTCCCTCAATAGGGTTAATGGAGACACCTGTGCCCTCCCTCCTTAGAATTAATGGAGATACCTGTGCACTCCCTCATTAGAGTTAATGGAGATTCCCATGTGGCTCAATTCATAAGTTCATATGTGTCTACACTACATTAATGAATACATGGGCACTTTTAAGTCTAGGCATGCATTCCCATTGTATCTGAGAAGGTTTGGTACCAGAAGGTTATTCTGAGGGGTATATTTTGGCTAGTGCTTAGGTGGTCAAGCATTTACATGCTGTGTCTGTCCATTAGACACATAGGTGTCAGACCAGAGGTGAACTTCCAATTCCCCATCCATTGGTGCAAGTTACACTTGGATTTGGTTAGGGAAGAACTCTGTTTCACATTTATGAGAAGACTGTTCCAGAGAAGGGGTAGTCTCTGAGACACATGCCTCTCCCTCCAACATGTCCTGTTTAAGTTAAAAGCAAAGTTTAATTCCCTAGCTGAAGTAATTCTGATGCTGTTTGTTTTGTAGATATGCAGAACATCCATCAGAGCAGGATAAAAGGATGATTTGCATGCCAGGCATTGGTCACCCATCAAGAGTCTTTAGGAAGCAGGGTACAGAGATATGGCTTTGAGGTGATCTGCGTGGAACATCTTTATACCCTGTTTTCTTTTTGTGAGCAACCTCTGTGGGCATTACAGTTGTTGCATGTGCCTTATCGGGTATATACCTAAAGGGGCACTGCATCCATTTATTGGTTGGATAAGTGCCAAATACAGTGGAACGATGACTTCCTAGGACCTACATGCTATACCTTTGCTTATAAGTTGAGTGATACAGAGCGATTTCCTTACTACTGTAGACACATGATAGTCGAAGGCCAGGTTACTGTCTACATGCTTCCCTAAATCCCTGTCCACTGGGTCTAGTCTTAGGGGTGTATCAATGAGGTAGTTTCTAAGGGTAGTTGAAAGGATACTATTATGCATTTCTTGGAGTTCAGTTTTAGACTGTGGCTCTGGTACCAGTTGTTTGTCTATGTCAGCCCTTCTCGGAAGATATTAGTGTCTAAGGGGATTTTATGATTGTAACTAGTATACAATCATCTGTGGACTTGATAACCCAGATGCCCTTGACATTGTCCCTGACTTCAGAGAAGTAGATGCCAAAAAGGAGCAGACTCAGCACAGACTCTGCTAGTGACTGGCCTCTTTGTGGAGGGGTGGACTCCCCTATCCTAACTTCTTGGATCCTATCCGAGACCCAGTTAGCTATCTAGTGCATGACATAGGGGTTCATACATAATTCTCTTTTCTTTGATACTTTGCTTACCACTTTTTGCACCTGAAGAACCTCCTATTTTGCTGGCTGATGGTCTCCCATGTTGGCTGGCTTAAAGAAGTCCCTCAAAGCACACTTGTTTAGCCTGGCATTTGATCAGCCTTGGCACTGTTTTACTGCAGATTACTTACTTTTATCATATATGATCTGACTTCCTGCTGAGCAATGTATAGTTTCATGTTTTAATTCCAATGTTTTTTATTGGAATGTGCTTAGCTGAAAGCATGCTAAGAAACTTGAGCTAGCAAACTCTGCCAGTATTATGCTTTTATATTTGTGAAGAAAAGATGTCTCACTTTTAATCTGTTTCTGCACTCAGTCCCAGAGTTTGAAAGTGTTAGATGGTACAGAGCTTGATTTCACAGTCATGCAGAGGGTACTCACTTCTGCTTCTCATGCAGGGCTGAAGGCTTGATCATACCTCTGAACCTCTTTGTGCAAGAAATCTGGACAAAGCCTGACATAATGGAGGGATAAAGGCCCAAAAGTAGGGACACATTTAAAAATTACTCTTATAAACTTAGAAAGTTGCTAGAATAACAGGATTTGTGTTAGCTTGCATTTCTTGAAGGATATGAAGTCTGAAACTTAAGTGCATGCCATTATTTAGTGACTTTAATCCTTAGATTACCCCAGTGATTTGTCAAACACAATTTTTATGAGGAAGAGACCAAAAATATGAGGCAAAAATTTGGACATTCTACAAAAATCTGTACAGTTGAGAGGTACACTTGAAGTGGAGTCAATCTGTACTGAAATCTGCTGCAAATTAATTGTATCAAACTGCGTTTAAAAATTCAGAGTAAGAACATAAAGAGCACAGCAGGTAAACTAAGTTGCTAAGGCACAGCTGCTAGGATGATGGGTGTAACCTGGTTCTTCCTTCATTGAGAGGTTGATTTCTCACAAACTCTGATGCAACAAAAAGTCCAACTATTAGACTGACGTGTGAGGAGAAAGTCTCATTTGTGAGCCAGTCTGGCTTTTTCCATTTTGTAAC